>NC_056728.1:1441226866-1441334366 GCF_019279795.1 Protopterus annectens | reverse complement strand
TATTATTTTTGTCAGCAGGTGATCCTGACTTCAGAATGATGCTGATTCATTTAAATCATTTCTTTAGTATGTCTGCTCTAAATTGTTTATGTTTGTACTGTGTTATCAGTTTGGTTGACCTATTCTCACAGAATGCAACACTTTTATTCTACAGTGCACTATCTTATGTGTGACTTGTATATCTGTCTTGTCAATGCATGCATTCCAAGTATGATACAATACAAGTGTGCAGTCATCCTGAGATGAAGTCACAGGAGTGTTTAACTGATAATCCACTGATGCACAACAGTCTATATATATTTCATCCCATTATATGGAACATATCAGCACCCCTCACAATAACACAATGTACATTAAGAACAGGATTTATGTTTCATTAGATATGTATATCATTACATGTGGCAATCATAGTGATGTTACATCATCCTACATATGCATTTTTTGCACAACCTTTGATGCATGTTGCCATCTTTTTCAAACAGTGCAATTTACAAATATTGAAATGTCCTATTTCACATTAGCAATGCCAGTCTTCTCCTGTGGCACTTACAAATAATACAGTACTTTCTATATCATGTAACTAGATAGGGAGGAGGTTTGAAGCCCAACATGGAAAACTTTTGTGAGGATAAATTTAACTATTCTTACAGTTCCATTATCCCATGCTTTACAAATACACATTGATAAGGTTAGGCTAACAAAAGTGCAGCCTCTGCCTTTAAAAGTCAACTTTCCTGGTGCTGTTTGCAACTAACATAGTGCTCTCTAACCTGTGTAAGTAGCTAGGTAAGATGCTTGATGCTTAACATGGAAGATATGTGTGTGTGTGTGTGTGTGTGTGTGTGTGTGTGTGTGTGTGTGTGTGTGTGTGTGTGTGTGTGTTAGTGTATGTGAGAGACTGTGTGTAATACCTGGTGCTGTATCCCCTTTCCCTTTGAAGAATAAATCTAACTGTTCTTACTGTTCTGTTATCAGAATTTTTGCTATCATGCCCTCTGTCAGACACACTGATTAGGTAATACTGACAAAAGTGCATTGTCTGTCCTTAAAAGTCAGACTTCTTCAGTAGTGCTTGTGACTAATATATTTTTCTGTATATTGTGTAACTAACTAAATAGGTGGTTCAATACCCACCACATAAGGTGTGTGTGTGTGTGTGTGTGTGTGTGTGTGTGTGTGTGTGTGTGTGTGTGTGTGAGAGAGAGACAGTGTTATATTCACTTCCCCTGAGAATATTAAATGTAATTGTTCTCACAGTTCCCTTACTACAGACACATCCTCTGTGAGATAAACTGATGAGGTCATCCTGACCGCTATCCTTAAAAGTCAAACTTCTGCTGTGGTGCTGGCGACTAATATAGTACTTATTAGATAAGTAGGAGATCTGATGCCTAACATGGAAGATGTGTGTTTTAAAGAATATGTGTAATGCTTGGTACTGTATCCACTCCCCATAAGAAGAATAACTTTAACTGTTCTCACAGTTCCCTTATTGCAGGTTTTGCAGACTTATCCTCTATGAGACACACTGATAAGGTTATCCTGACAAAAGTGCACTCTACCCTTAAAAGTCAAACTTTCTTGTGGTGCTTGTGGCTATTACAGCACTTACTAGATAGGTAGGAGATTGGATGCTCAACATGAAAGATGCATATGTGTGTGTGTGTGTGTGTGTGTGTGTGTGTGTGTGTGTGTGTGTGTGTGTGTGTGTGTGTGTGTGTGTATTTGTGTGTGTGTGCGTGTGTGTGTGTGTGTGTGTGTGTGTGTGTGTGTGTGTGTGTGTGTGTGTGTGTGTGCGTGTGCATCTGTGAGTCTGCATGTATGCAATGCTTGTTGCTGTAGCCAACTCCCCAAAGAAAATGCACTTAAATGTGCACACACCTCTGTTATCCCAATTTTTATAGAAACATCCTGTATGAAACACAATGATGTGGTCAGCCGGACAAACATGCACTCTCTACCCTTAGCAGCCAGAATTCTCCTATGGCACTTGTGAGTAATGAAACACAATGATGTGGTCAGCCTGACAAACATGCACTCTCTACCCTTAGCAGCCGGAATTCTCCTGTGATACTTGTGAGTAATGCAGTACTTTCTAGATTGTGTAATTAGATAGGTTGGAGTTTCAATGCTTAGCATGGAAGGACTGTGTATGTAATGCCTGTCGCTGTATCCTGTTCCCCTGAAGAGAATGCATTTAAATGTGTACACAGCTCCTTTATCCCAATTTTTAGGGAAACATGCTTAATAACACACATTGATGAGTTCATCATGACAAAAGTGCACTCTCTCCCTTTAACAGTCACATTCTCCTGTGGCACTGGTAAATAATACATTTTCTTTCTGGATTGTATAGTTGGATAAGTAGGAGGTTCAGTACCCAACATGGAAAACTTGTGTGAATGAGTAAGGGTTACTTGAGCATGTGCACAGTCAACCTGTATGGTGAATAAATATTTTAAACTGCAAGATGACTCCAACATCAGTTATGCTCACATTTCACATCCACAGTTTGTTTGCAACACAAAGGTATACCTATGCATACTGTTTGTACTCTAATTAGTACAATGTTCTAGACATTACTTAAAGAAAACTTTGCTTTTTAGGAAATACTCTATCCACAAAGTGATGCAAAGATTTGTTAACTTATTCCCTCCAGTACAGCTGTTTTGAGTGTGCACCTTTAACTCCCAGTGGGTGTGGTTTGAGACTTTAAAAAATGAAGTTATCACCTTACAGTTCTAACAAATACTCATTGACAGAGGTCAAATATCAATACAATTGTTACAAAGAACATAAAAATCACAACAGCAACTAGGATAAATGGATCATCAATAAATAAAATGTAACTAATACAAACAAATAATGAACTGATGACCCAATACATAGCCAGGTTAATAACTTTATTGGTAAGTGCTTTCATAGCTGTTAATCCTACTTCATCAGACCACCACAACGAATAAAACCATATAATCTCTATTTAAAACTTTTTAAATTTCTTCAATCATCTCACTGAACAAATTAAAAATTGAATATGTCAATAGTAACAAGGTATCCTTCCTAATAGGTTCTCCTCCTCCCAACAAATTCCAACACATGTGAGAGATGCAACCATATAGCCAAACTGGAGGATAAGTTCTCTCAACTCAGTACTGGCGTAACCAGTCAGGAGGAGAAGAAAACCACACTCACTACAATTCCAGTCTCACAAAGACCTACCACGACAGCAAACCAAACACATAAACACACATAAACATGGGTCGGAGGCTCTAAATAAAAATCTGCCTAAGCAGCAGAGACCTCCAAAGCAGACACCCAAGCAACCACTACCCCAAAACAAAACACACGTGAAACACATAGCTCACAAAGCCAGTGTGCCGAACAGTCACAGCCCTTAAGGCTAAACAACACATCTGATACACTTGTAATAGTTGACTCTATCGTCAGGCACACTGACGTCCTGCTCACCAGGCTGAACAAGGAAAAGGTCACGGTGAGCTGCCTGTCGGGCGCTAGGATCCGCCACATAACACAAGCACTCAGGTCACTCCAAGGTAAGTACAAATATGACTCAGTCATCATCCATGCTGGTGTGAATGACCTGAGACGTACCTCCCTGGACTACATGAAAAGAGACATAGAGGAGCTCTCTGATCATGTAGCCCAGGCCAGTATGACCCTGACCTCGGGTAGCATCTTACCCTCACCAAGAATGATGCCACAATATGAAGACAAGATGATCAATTTCAACAATTGGCTTAAGTATTGGTGTCATTTAAAGGGGATCCAATGCCTGTCTGCCTGGGATGACATGCTCGACAAGCCACGATGCTTCGCTAGGGACGGCTTGCACCTGTCACCCCTGGGCTTTCGGATATTGGCAAAGGCTCTTGCCACCCCCATAGTGCCTTTTTTAGGCAAGGCTCAAAAGACAAACCCACCTCCATAGGTATCACAAGGGATAAGAAACTAAGCTACTCAACGCCAAAAGTCTAAACCTCAAGATGCACGCACTCAAAACTCTCCTTAGCATGGAGAACATCGATATCTGTACTGTAACAGAAACCTGGTTCAAGGCTCCCAAGAGCACCCCAGCACTACCAGGTTATACCTCATACCATGTTTTTCGGCCCCAAAATTTGGACCGAACCACAAAAGGAGGGGGAGTATCAATATTCGTCAAAGATACCCACACCTCCAGGTTGGTGGCACAGCACAAAGCATCAGAGACTATCCATGTGCAACTAATAGTGGGTAAAACTGCCTTTCAGTTTATAGCCTGCTACAGACCACCCTCCCAAACCCAGGAACCCCACTCGGCCTTCCTGAGAACACTGGAAAATATGAATGTCTCTCCAAACACCATTATATTGGGTGACTTCAACTACCCTAACATAGACTGGGAGCATTACTCTAGCTCCAACACCCTAGCCCAAAGGTTCCTAGAATTTATAAACTCAAATGCTATGGAACAACTTGTTGCCAATCCCACAAGAGGGGAAAACATACTGGACCTGATCATCACCAACATGGGGACTCTATGCTCCAGACCAGAAGTGTATCCCTCACTGGTAAGATCAGACCATAAACTAATCTCACTAGATATTCACATCCCGACCCCAGCCCCTGCCCAGAAAACCACAGTGAAAGACTTCTCTAAAGCAAATTTCACACTCCTCAAAACCGAGGTGAAATCATTCAAAGCCCCCGGGCCTGTGGAAAATACGGCCCAGACCGCAGAATACTTTACAAACGCATTATATGAACACCTTCAAGAATGCATGGATCATGCAATCCCAAATAAAACCAAGACCCAATCCTCCAAGGTTAGGTGTCCTGTCTGGTGGACCCCAGCCATAAACAAACTATACAATAGAAGGAGGAAGCTACTACATGATAGAGCAAAATCCCAAAAAGGGAAGACATCTCTGATCAGTATTAGCAAAAAAAATTGGGCACTCATAAAATCGTCTAAGGCCAGCTTCGAGAGAAAAATTGCACAGGACACTAAGGATAATCACAAGGCTTTCTTTAGTTATGTTAGGAACCTGGGTGGGAATTCCCAGATATGCTCAGAATTAGTCCAAAATACACCTAACCCACAGGCATTGCCAACATCCAAGCTGACAGGTTCAGCGCAAACTCCCCCCCCTTCCCCACCAAAAGGGCAAATATCTATCCCAGCAGAGTGCTGCCCCCCTGACATCTCAGATGCTCAGGTAAGAGCCACCCTCTCCAAAGCAAAAAACACAGCATCAATGGGACCAGACGGTGTCCCGGGCTGCGTCCTACATGAACTCCAAGAAGAACTATACCCAAACATAAAACTACTGTTCAATCTCAGCCTTACTACAGGATATGTACCCAAAGAGTGGTGTACAGCAACAGTGGTCCCTCTCCACAAAGGTGGTGCCTCAACGGATACTGGGAACTATCGCCCCATAAGCCTGACTAGCTTGGTCTGCAAAGCTATGTAAAGGATCATCATGGACCTCATAAATAAAGATTTTGGGGACCTACAGACACTGGATCCTACCCAGTTCGGCTTTGTTAAGGGCAGATCCTGCCTCTTAAACCTGGTCGATTTCTTTGAAACAGTCACCAAGGCCATTGACGAGGGGAAGGTGGTCCACACAGCCTACCTGGACCTTGCAAAAGCCTTCGATACAATACCCCACTCGGGCATAATAGATAAGCTCACCAGCTTAAATATAAACCCCTGTGTCACTAGATGGGTTGCAAACTGGCTCAAGGACAGAACCCACATGGTTAGAATTGCTGGAGCCATGTCAGACTCCAAACCAGTTATAAGTGGCATCCCACAAGGCTCAGTCCTGGGACCTCTCTTGTTCGGTATCTATTTCTTGGAGGTACAGGCTAACATGGAAGGACTATGGCTGACCAAGTTAGCAGATGACTGCAAAATGGGCACCATAATCGACTCTCCAGCCAACACAAGCATCCTCCAAATGGGCCTCATAGAAACAGACAACTGGTACTAGAGCCATGGCCTCAAGCTAAACGCCAAAATGTGTATAGTCATCCCCTTTGGCAAAAACAAAGTGCCCACAAATTACCACATAGGTGGTAATCCATTAAGTACGGAAGAAGTAATTAGGGACCTGGGTACCCAAGTTGATAGCAATCTCTCATTTGACAACCACGTGGCCAAAGTGGTTAGAAAAACATTTTATTTTATATAGCCCACCTAATCATGAAAGGATTCACATCTAGATCAGGGGAGGTCATCGTGCCTCTTTACTCATCCCTCATCAGGCCCATAATTGAGTACAATGCCCCTTTTGGGATGTACCTTACCAGACACCTGCAGCAATTGGAAAGACCCCAAAAGTACCTCACCAAGAGGATCAAAGGGCTCAAACAGATGCCATATGCTGCCCGGTTAAAGAAACTCCAGCTTTACTCAGTGGCATACCGCCTGCTCAGAGGCGATCTATGCCTGACGTATAAAGCCATGTCCAACCCGGAATTATTGGACATGCTGCACCTCAGAAAATCCAAATCCCACCGAGCTATGCGCTCGAGAGACTTGAACCTCAGCACTGAAATAAATAGGACATGCTGGAGGGACAGATTCATAACCCAGAGGCTACCTTCACTCTGGAATAAAATCCCAGTCCTGGTTAGGCAGAGTCCCTCATTGACTCTCTTCAAGAGGAATCTTGATGAGTGGATAGGAGATTGTAGATTTACCCCTGGTATCACTTCTGTGTCACTGTTAGACAGAGGCAGAGTATACTAACCTCGAAAAAGGGCATAGCAAATTCATTTAAAATGGGTGGAGAAAGCCAAACACATTCTGGCTAGGCTTATAAATGCCCTAGGCCAGATAGCCTAGTATAAACCTATGAACCTATGAACCTAATAGAATGTCCTATCTTAAAGACATATATCTCATTCGTAGCTTTCATTTATTAAAAATATATAAAAGATATATAAAAATTATGACTCGCACAAAATGTCTAACTGACCTGTCTACCCATTTTTATATATGCCACAGATAAAAATCTATACACACCAGAAAATTATACCCAATGCCATGTGAAACCACGCAAAGGCAATTACCTACCATCATGCCTAACAGCAGCCCTATTGTCCCATCCAATGTATTTAGTAATGAGCAAAACAATATTTCCTTTCCAAAATCAATTTAAGAACAATCCTCCCATCATAACAACTATCTGGTATATGCAGGAAAAATATAATGATTACCCTAGCATTTGATGACCACCAAACCACCTTCTGAATGACTAAAATACATCCACAACATAAATGCCACATAAATTGTAACCCTATGAACCTCTATTTTCCAACACCAACCCCTGTAACAAAACCTATCTTGACAGTAGCCAAATGCGGTCAGTCTTCACACTATCAATTTTCCCCAACCCATCCAACCAATGAACCACAGACCAAGATTTAGTAAGTTCACTTAGCCTTGTCACCCATGAAAACTATAATGAATCCTCCTTAACCAACTGAACTGCCTTACCTTATTCCCAAGCCTGACAAATAATTAAATGTTTCCCATCAAATTCCTTCCCAAAGGCCGCTGCAACACACATGTAACAAATCAACGCCCTTATGCCCCCACTGTAATACCTCCTGTCACATTTTTAAGCAAATGCAAATCGTCATAAACAGCCCTAACCATCTGTTCAAAGGTCATCACTAAGAAATGTGCCAAAAGGCACCACAATGGTAAGACAATACACCTGCTTATAAACCCTCCTCCAAAATGACCCAAGTAAACTAGTTGATGTGCCACTCTGGGAGCGCAAGAAGCTGAACAGCCTTAATCTGCTGCTTGTCCTTAGCCTTCCCCTCAAAGTTTACTTCCCATATGTTACCTTTGCATCTGATAAATAATTAAAACATTGCCTACATGTGCAAGGATTCCCAAAGCAATGCTCTGCTTAAATCTTCTAATGTCTGCATGGCCAATGAGTCAAACAGTTCCTAACATATCCCCAAAACACCCAAAGACCTAGAATGCACCATCAAACCCTATCTACTCTTAACAGTCGTACATATACCAAATAATCTCCTATCATCCCAATGTAAAAGTCAAATGGTACACATGGTACTCGATCTAGAGACCATAACCTGGTATGTGACATTAAGAAAACCTCCTTGAAGGACAGATTTGTCCCCCAGAAGATATCCTCCTTTGGAACAAACTCCACTTCATGTCAAACTGAAGATATCATTGGCCCTCATTAAACACAATTTTAACAACTGGATGAGTAGCTGCACATTCCCCCCAGGGGTTCCACTCATGCCCCTCTTAGACAAGGGCAACATTCACCCATGTCCCTCTTGGATAAGGGCAACATCTGCTGCGTGTGGAAATAAAGGACCTTACCAACCTGAACTTGGCTAAGTTGTTGAGAGCCTTAGAGCCATTAGGCTAGTAACTACATGATCCTGGAATTAGTCTGACTCCACCCCACCAGTGGGAACCCCAGACTCCCCGTAAACAATCCCCAACCTTGCTATACCTTGCCCGCAACATACTTCTTCCTCCCTTTCCCCTACACTACCCAACTGCACCAACCCTGATGTGCCTTAATGAGTATAGAATAAAGTAAGATAACCTGCTACCATATTGTTCACCACTCCAGCAACCAAATCTCCACCACAGCAGAATCCATGAGCTTTCAAATTCACTTCCTTAGGCCACTGAGTGTAGCACACTCTGCACTACCCTGTCTGGTATCTCATTGCACACCCTTCTAGCAACTGGGACAGTCACTGTAACAGCCTCCATCACCTTTCGAGCCTGCTTCCTTCAGATCACTGTCTGATGCCCATGATGTGCTGTCCATCTTAGCAATTCACACCAAAATGTCCCATACTTCTCCCAGTGGAATATTGCAAAAAAATGACAAATGGAAATTTTTTAGCTGAGAGCAAGAAAACAATAAATCACCAAGTCCCAAATCCTCCCCCAAACCTATCTACTACAGCTACACCCCCCCCCATGAATAACTGAACAGCTCCTGGCAGCCTCCTAGAATTTGCATTTAACCTATGCAGAGATGATATCAAAGTCCTGTGCTCATGAAGGCAGCCTGTCATATATGCAGACTCTGCAACCTCCCAATGATCCCCCAAACAGAGATGGGTATCAAACCATGTTACTTTGTGACTTTGAGGCAAACTCATTATCACTATGCCCCCCTTTAACATCTACCTTACTCTACATGCTATATGTAGGAACTCTAAATCAAGAACCCTTCACAGTCAAAAACAGCAAACCTTATGAGATAAAGTCTGACCATTCTGCCTCAGCTGGGCAGAAGCACTGTTGGCTTACTACAAATAGCAGTGAAAGTGCATGCTAACCATACCACTAAACCTCCTGGAGCAAATCATCTGGAGACAGCTGTAAAGAAAAGTGGGAGAAAGTCCCAACAGTATTTTTTTAATTAAGAACTGAAAAATCAATAGATAACCAGTGTTGCATTGAGTTTTCAGAATGGTTCTGCCGGTACCCCATGACATAGTAAGTAAATATGCTATAAATGGCAGATTTCAAAAGATGATGTTCATAGGTTCATAGGTTCATACTAGGCTATCTGCCCTAGGGCATTTATAAGCCTAGCCAGAGTGTGTATGGCTTTCGCCACCCATATTAAATTAATTTTGCTATGCCCTTTTTCAAGGTTAGTATACTCTGCCTCTGTCTAACAGTGACACAGAAGTGATACCCGGGGTAAACCTACGATCTCCCATCCACTCATCAAGATTCCTCTTGAAGAGAGTCAATGAGGGACTCTGCCTAACCTGGACTGGGATTTTATTCCAGAGTGAAGGGAGCCTCTGGGTTATGAATCTGTCCCTCCAGCACGTCCTATTTATTTCAGTGCTGAGGTTCAAGTCCCTCGAGCGCGTAGCTCGATGGGATTTGGATTTTCTGAGGTGCAGCATGTCCATTAATTCCGGGTTGGACATGGCTTTATACGTCAGGCACAGATCGCCTCTAAGCAGGCGGTATGCCACTGAGTAGAGCTGGAGTTTCTTTAACCAGGCAGCATACGGCATCTGTTTGAGCACCTTGATCCTCTTGGTGAGGTATTTTTGGGGTCTTTCCAGTTGCTGCAGGTGTCTGGTAAGGTACATCCCAAAAGGGGCATTGTACTCAATTATGGGCCTGATGAGGGATGAGTAAAGAGGCACGATGACCTCCCCTGATCTAGATGTGAATCCCTTCATGATTAGGTGGGCTATATAAAATATTTTTCTAACCACTTTGGCCATGTGGTTGTCAAATGAGAGATTGCTATCAACTTGGGTCCCCAGGTCCCTAATTACCTCTTCTGTACTTAATGGATTACCACCTATGTGGTAATTTGTGGGCACTTTGTTTTTGCCAAAGGGGATGACTATACACTTTTTGGCATTTAGTTTGAGGCCGTGGCTCTGGCACCAGTTGTCTGTTTCTATGAGGCCCTTTTGGAGGATGCTTGTGTAAGCTGGAAAGTCTATTATGGCGCCCAGTTTGCAGTCATCTGCGAACTTGGTTAGCCACAGTCCTTCCATGTTGGCCTGTACCTCCGAGAAATATATACCGAACAAGAGAGGTCCCAGGACTGAGCCTTGTGGGACGCCACTTGTAACTGGTTTGGAGTTTGACATGTCTCCAGCTATTCTAACCATGTGGGTTCTGTCCTTGAGCCAGTTTGAAACTCATCTAGTGACATAGGGGTTTATATTTAAGCTGGTGAGCTTATCTATAATGCCCGAGTGGGGTATTGTATCAAAGGCTTTTGCGAGGTCCAGGTAGGCTGTGTGGACCACCTTCCCCTTGTCAATGGCCTTGGTGACTGTTTCAAAGAAATTGACCAGGTTCAAGAGGCAGGATCTGCCATTAACAAAGCTGAACTGGGTAGGATCCAGTGTCTGCAGGTCCCCAATATCTTTATTTATAAGGTCCATGATGATCCTTTCCATAGCTTTGCAGACCAAGCTAGTGAGACTTATGGGGCGATAGTTTCCAGGATCCGTTGAGGCACCACCTTTGTGGAGAGGGACCACTGTTGCTGTACGCCACTCTTTGGGTACATATCCTGTAGTAAGGCTGAGATTGAACGTAGTTTTAGGTTTGGGTTTAGCTCTTCTTGGAGTTCATGTAGGACGCAGCCCGGGACACTGTCTGGTCCCATTGATGCTGTGTTTCTTGCTTTAGAGAGGGCAGCTCTTACCTGAGCATCTGAGATGTCAGGGGGGCAGCACTCTGCTGGGATAGATATTAGCCCTTTTGGTGGGGAGGGGGGGGAGAAGTTTGCGCTGAACCTCTCAGCTAGGATGTTGGCAATGTCTGTGGGTTCGGTGTATTTTTTGTCATTTTGGACTAATTCTGAGCATATCTGGGAATTCCCACCCAGGTTCCTAAAGAAAGCCTTGTGATTATCCTTAGTGTCCTGTGCAATTTTTCTCTCGAAGCTGGCCTTAGACGATTTTATGAGTGCCCGTAGTTTTTTGCTAATACTGATCAGAGATGCCTTCCCTTTTTGGGATTATGCTCTATCGTGTAGTAGCTTCCTCCTTCTATTGTATAGTTTGTTTATGGCTGGGGTCCACCAGACAGGACATCTGCCTTTGGAGGATTGGGTCTTGGTTTTATTTGGGATTGCATGATCCATGCATTCCTGAAGGTGTTCATAGAATGCGTTTATAAAGGATTTTGCGGTCTGGGCCGTATTATCCACAGGCCCGGGGGCTTTGAAGGATTCCACCTTGGTTTTGAGGAGTGTGAAATTTGCTTTAGAGAAGTTTTTCACTGTGGTTTTCTGGGCATGGGGTGGGGTTGGGATGTGAATATCCAGTGAGATTAGTTTATGGTCTGATCTTACCAGTGAGGGATACACTTCTGGTCTGGAGCATAGAGTCCCCATGTTGGTGATGATCAGGTCCAGTATGTTTTCCCCTCTTGTGGGAGAGGTAACAAGTTGTTCCATAGCATTTGAGTTTATAAATTCTAGGAACCTTTGGGCTAGGGTGTTGGAGCTAGAGTAATGCTCCCAGTCTATGCTTGGGTAGTCGAAGTCACCCAATATAATGGTGTTTGGAGAGACCTTCATATTTTCCAGTGTTCTCAGGAAGGCCGAGTGGGGTTCCTGGGTTTGGGAGGGTGGTCTGTAGCAGGCTATAAACTGGAAGGCAGTTTTACCCACTGTTAGTTGCACATGGATAGTCTCTGATGCTTCGTGCTGTGCCACCAACCTGGAGGTGTGGGTATCTTTGACGAATATTGATACTCCACCTCCTTTTGTGGTTCGGTCCAAGTTTTGGGGCCGAAAGCGTGGTATGAGGTATAACATGGTAGTGCTGGGGTGCTCTCGAGCCTTGAACCAGGTTTCTGTTACTGCACAGATATCGATGTTCTCCATGCTAAGGAGAGTTTTGAGTGCGTGCATTTTGAGGTTTAGACTTCTGCCATTGAGTAGCATTACTCTTAGTTTCTTATCCCTTGTGATACCTATGGAGGTCGGTTTGTCTTTTGAGCCTTGCCTAAAAAGGCACTATGGGGTAGCAAGAGCCTTTGCCAATATCCGAAAGCCCAGGGGTGACAGGTGCAAGCCGTCCCTAGCGAAGCATCGTGGCTTGTCGAGCATGTCATCCCAGGCTGACAGGAATTGGATCCCTTTGAATGACACCAATACTTAAGCCAATTGTTGAAATTGATAATCTTGTCTTCATACTGTGGCATCATTCTTGGTGAGGGTAAGATGCTACTCAAGGTCAGGGTCATACCGGCCTGGGCTACATGCTCAGAGAGCTCCTCTATGTCTCTTTTCATGTAGTCCAGGGAGGTACGTCTCAGGTCATTCACTCCAGCATGGACAATGACTGAGTCATATTTGTACTTGCCTTGGAGTGACCTGAGTGCTTGTGTTATGTGGCGGATCCTAGCGCCCGACAGGCAGCTCACCATGACCTTCTCCTTGTTCAGCCTGGTGAGTGGGACGTCAGTGTGCCTGATGATAGAGTCACCTATTACAAGTGTATCAGGTGTGTTGTTTAGCCTTAAGGGCTGTGACTGTTCGGCACACTGGCTTTGTGAGCTATGTGTTGCACGTGTTTTGTTTTGGGGTAGCGGTTGCTTGGGTGTCTGCTTTGGAGGTCTCTGCTGCTTAGGCAGATTTTTATTTAGAGCCTCCAAGTATGTATTTGTGTGTTTATGTGTTTGGTTTTCTGTCATGGTAGGTCTATGTGAGACTGGAATTGTAGTGAGTGTGGTTTCCTTCTCCTCCTGACTGGTTATGCCAGTACTGAGATCAGAGAGCTTAGCCTCCAGTTTGGCTATATGGTTGCATCTCTCACATGTGTTGGAATTTGTTGGGAGGAGGAGAGGGTTGTCTGTGTACATGAGGCAGTTGTAACATTGCCTCAAGATTCCCAGATTCACCAGCTGGACTGGAGAGGAGATTGACAACTGACCTTTGGACATGCTAGAATAGTATTAAGTTTTTTATAATAGTGACATTAAAAGTCTGCATTTTATATATATATATATATATATATATATATATATATATATATATATATATATATATATATATATATATATATATATATATATATATATATATATATATATATATATATATATATATATATTATTTATTTTACATTTGTTAACCGGGATAGTCCACTGGACCCAGGTCCATTTTCAATGGAGGGCCGGGGAGAAAAGCTCCACACATATGAATAACATGTAACAAAAAAACTACAAAGTGTAGCAGATGACTGTCCCTTTCCCTAACCCAGTTGTCCAGACCTCCTAACCTGCAGTATCACACTTCGACTCATGCATGGAGGGCAACTGTTCCATTGGAAAGCTTACAACTCGCTGATAAGAAAAGTAGGTCATGTCAAAACTCCAGTTATCCAAACAATATGCTAGCCGTACCCCTCAACCTCTAAAAGCAAGAATTAAACAAAACCATAAATAACAGTGGGACAAGGTCCAAAGTGGGATGTTTTTAAATATACTGCTTTTACAAATTTTAGAAAGTTGATAAAATAACAGGTTTTGCATTATCATGAATTTTCTGAAGGGTATAAAGTCTGAAACTTAAGTGTCTATCATTATTTTTCCAACTTCAACCTTTAATGATCTGCCACTAAGTTGCTGAAAATGACAGGTATGCCTGATGAACACCTCTTCTCCACTCACCAGAAGTGGTATTTTGATTTAGTAGCCTTTACAAAATTGGAGTTCATACAAACAGACACTTGTTTCTGGACGCCATTCTTCATCTTTCAGTGAAGCGGGCATTGCAAAACTTGTCAGGAAATCAATGCAAACCATTTGAGAACATGTCAACTTTTATAATCAATGAACCCCAAATCATTACGTCAGACATTAGGGTTTACTACATGTGTACAACTAAAATACAAAGATGCAGCTGTTTAATCATTTACACACACACAAACATTTAAATCAAACACTACCCATAGTTTTGCAGTTGCCAAAATACCCCCCCCCCCCCGTTAAACTTACACTTTAAAAAATGCATGTTAAAACATTTTAGTACTGTTTGTAATAATCAGTATTAAGTTTTTTATAATAGTGACATTAAAAGGCTGCATTATATATATATATATATATATATATATATATATATATATATATATATATATATATATATATATATATAGACCCAGGTCCATTTTCAATGGAGGGCCGGGGAGAAAAGCTCCACACATATGAATAACATGTAACAAAAAAACTACAAAGTTTACAATTAGTGAAAACAGAAATCTTACAGTAATAGTTTCATTAGTCTAAAAAGATATATATATATATATAATGACCTCAGTCATTGCTGGAGGGAGTCATGTGTAAACCAACAACTTCTTAAAGGATATTGGGGTCTAAACCATAACAATCTATTTTATTATATTGTATGTATTTCTACAGTAATAGAATATAGACCTATCTGTTCATCTTGAGGTGTGAGATAGTTAAGGTGGTGTAGGGTCTAACATAGTGTAGGGTCTAGCCTGGTGAAGTGCAAGAGCATAGCCAGTTATTAGTGAGATGCAGTTTTACTGCTCAGATAAGTTCCACATGGGTTTACAGAGTGGTCCTAGCAGCAAGGAACTCGAAAAAGCGACTACTTTCTGGATTTAAGTATCTTTGCTTTTTTTTCACTGAAAATAGCTTCTGCTGCTTACTTTAAACTAGCCTGAACTGTTTTTTTACTGATTACTACATTTATTTTAAAAATTGCACTTTAGTCGAATTTAGTCGAACGTTTGCTTGTTTGTTTGTTTAATTGAACTGTGGAGGCTGCCCACTAAAGTGTGCTAGCCTGTGTTACTAATTTATCACTGTCTCTGCATTTTCTGTGTATTTCTGCAAAAAAAAACAAAAAACAAAAAAATAATCCTTGTTTTCCCGCCTTTTTCGACTAGTTTAGACCAGTATACAGGCATTGCTGTATTCTGGGCTGTGGTGTAGTTCCTGTGTTGTCCATTACCTTACTTGGATAAAAGGAAGTTTCTTTGCTCACCAGTGGGAGTGGGGAGCCTTGAGCAGCCTACCTATCCTTGGGGGAAGTGACCTCAGCACAAGAAGCTGTTAGTAATTGATTGTTTGGGACCATTCCTAGCTCTTTTGTAGTTCACTGCTTAAAATCCGCCTCTGGGCATTTTTTTCTGGCTATACTGCTCAGACAAGCTCCATGTGGGTTTACAGAGTGGTCCTAGCAGCAAGGAACTCGAAAAAGCGACTATTTTCTGGATTTAAGTATCTTTGCTTTTTTTTCACTGAAAATAGCTTCTGCTGCTTACTTTAAACTAGCCTGAACTGTTTTTTTACTGATCACTGCATTTATTTTAAAAATTGCACTTAAAGTTACATGTAGTCGAATTTAGTCGAAAGTTTGCTTGTTTGTTTGTTTAATTGAACTGTGGAGGCTGCCCACTAAAGTGTGCTAGCCTGTGTAACTAATTTATCACTGTCTCTGCATTTTCTGTGTATTTCTGCAAAAAAAACAAAAAAAACAAAAAAATAATCCTTGTTTTCCCGCCTTTTTCGACTAGTTTAGACCAGTATACAGGCATTGCTGTATTCTGGGCTGTGGTGTAGTTCCTGTGTTGTCCATTACCTTACTTGGATAAAAGGAAGTTTCTTTGCTCACCAGTGGGAGTGGGGAGCCTTGAGCAGCCTACCTATCCTTGGAAGTGACCTCAGCACAAGAAGCTGTTAGTAATTGGTTGTTTGGGACCATTCCTAGCTCTTTTGTAGTTCACTGCTTAAAATCCGCCTCTGGGCGTTTTTTCTGGCTATACTGCTCAGACAAGCTCCACGTGGGTTTACAGAGTGGTCCTAGCAGCAAGGAACTCGAAAAAGCGACTACTTTCTGGATTTAAGTATCTTTGCTTTTTTCACTGAAAATAGCTTCTGCTGCTTACTTTAAACTAGCCTGAACTGTTTTTTTTACTGATTACTGCATTTATTTTAAAAATTGCACTTAAAGTTACATTTAGTCGAATTTAGTCGAAAGTTTGCTTGTTTGTTTGTTTAATTGAACTGTGGAGGCTGCCCACTAAAGTGTGCTAGCCTGTGTAACTAATTTATCACTGTCTCTGCATTTTCTGTGTATTTCTGCAAAAAAAAAAAAAAAAAACAAAAAAATAATCCTTGTTTTCCCACCTTTTTCGACTAGTTTAAACCAGTATACAGGCATTGCTGTATTCTGGGCTGTGGTGTAGTTCCTGTGTTGTCCATTACCTTACTTGGATAAAAGGAAGTTTCTTTGCTCACCAGTGGGAGTGGGGAGCCTTGAGCAGCCTACCTATCCTTGGGGGAAGTGACCTCAGCACAAGAAGCTGTTAGTAATTGGTTGTTTGGGACCATTCCTAGCTCTTTTGTAGTTCACTGCTTAAAATCCGCCTTTGCACGGCTTTGCGGTCGTGCGCATAGCGCAGCGCCGGTTAAACAAGGTTAAACTTTTTCTGGCTCTGCCAAGTCTGCTCTTCAATTTTTCCCTTAGAACTGTTCTACTTGCAATCTAAACAGCCTATACTCTTATCTGAAAAGCTCAGCACTTGCTCCTAAAGCATTTTGTATACAGGTAAAGCACTCTTAAACAAACGAAAAGTACTTCATTCACCTAAATTCTGTTGAGTACCCATTTCCCTATAGGTCCTTTCTGACTCAGTTACACAGCAATCTTTTTCACTATTTCTAGCATGTCGAAGGGTCAGTTGCTAGCGTCCTCTCCTGTTCAGCTGGTGAATCTGGAAATCTTGAGGCAATGTTACAATTGCCTCATGTACACAGACAACCCTCTCCTCCTCCCAACAAATACAAATATATGCGAGAGATGCAACTATATAGCCAAACTGGAGGCTGAGCTCTTTCAATTCAGTACTGGCAAGACCAGTCAGGAGGAGAAGGTAACCACGCACACCACAAACCCAGTCTCACATAGAACTATCACAACTGCAAACCACACACATAAACACACAAAAACATACTCGGAGGCGCTGATTAAAAATCTACCAAAACAACAGAGGCCTCCAAAGCAGACACCCAAGCAACCACCACCTCAAGACATAGCAAATGCAACACATAGTTCACAAAGTCAGTGTGCTAAACAGTCACAGCCCTTAAGGCCAAACAACATGCCAGACACACTTGTAATAGGTGACTCCATAGTCAGGCACACTGACGTCCCGCTCACCAGACTGAACAAGGAGAAGGTCACAGTAAGCTGCCTGTCGGGAGCTAGAATCCGCCACATAACAAAAGCACTCAGGTCACTCCACAGCAAGTACAAATATGACTCAGTCATTGTACATGCAGGTGTAAATGACCTGAGACGTACCTCCCTGGACTACATGAAAAGAGACATAGAGGAGCTCTCTGATTATGTAGCCCAGGCCATTATGACCCTGACCCTGAGCAGCATCTTACCCTCACCAAGAATGATGCCACAGTACAAAGACAAAATGATCAGTTTTAACAATTGGCTTAATTACTGGTGTCATTGTAAGGGGATCCAGTGTCTGTCTGCTTGGGATGACATGCTTGACAAGCCACGCTGCTTCGCAAGGGATGGTTTGCACCTGTCACCCCTGGGCTTCCGGATATTGGCCAAGGCTCTTGCCACCCCCATAGTGCCTGTTTTAGGCAAGGCGCAAATGACAAACCTACCTCGCTAGAAAACACAAGTGGAAAAAAACTAAGGGTAATGCTGCTCAGTGCCAGAAGTCTAAACCTCAAGATGCACGCCCTCGAAGCCCTTCTCAGTATGGAGAACATCGATGTCTGTGCAGTGACTGAAACCTGGTTCAAGGCTCCTGAGAGCACCCCAGCACTATCAGGTTTTACCTCATATCATGCTTTCCGGCCCCAAAACTTGGACAGAACCACAAAAGGAGGGGGAGTATCCATTTTCATCAAAGATACCCACACCTCCAGGTTAGTGGCAACGCACGAAGCATCGGAGACTATCCAGGTGCAACTAACCATAGGCAAAACTGCCTTACAGTTTGTAGCATGCTACAGACCACCCTCTGAAACTCAGGAACCCCACACAGCCTTCCTGAAGACACTGGAGAGTATGAATGTCTCTCCAAATACCATCATTTTGGGAGACTTCAACTACCCAAACATAGACTGGGAACATTACTAAAGCCCCAACACTCTAGCCCAAAGGTTCTTAGAATTCATAAGCTCAAATGCAATGGAACAACTAGTCAGCATTCCCACAAGAGGAGACAATATACTAGACCTGATCATCACAAACATGGGGACAAAATGCTCCACACCGGAAGTACATCCCTCTTTGGTAAGATCAGACCATAAATTAATCTCACTGGAAATCCGCATCCCGCCCCCACCCCCTGCACAAAAGACTACAGTGAAGAACTTCTCAAAAGCAAACTTCACACTTCTTAAGACTGAAGTGGTATCTTTCAAGGCCCCTGGGCCAGTGGAAACCACAACCCACACTGCTGAATCCCTTGCAAATGCCTTCTATGGGCACCTTCAAGAATGCATGGATCATGCAATCCCAAATAAAACCAAGACCCATTCCCCCAAAGGCAGGCGACCGGTCTGGTGGACCCCAGCCATAAACAAACTTTACAACAGAAGCAGGAAGCTACTACATGACAGAGCAAAATCCCTAAAAGGAAAGGCATCTCTGATCAGTACTAGCAAAAAACTACGATCACTCATAAAATCATCCAAGGCCAACTTTGAGAGAAAAATCGCAAATGACACAAAAGACAATCACAAGGCCTTCTTTAGCTATGTTAGAAACCTGGGTGGAAACTCCCAGATATGCTCAGAGTTAGTCCAAAATGACACAAAATACACTGAACCCACTGACATTGCCAACATTCTGGCAGACAGGTTCAGTGCAAATTCCCCCCCCCCCCCCAAAAGGAGAAATAACTATCCCAGCAGAGTGTAGCCTCCCTAACATCTCAGATGCCCAGGTGAGAGCCGCCCTCTCTAAAGCTAAAAACACAGCATCAATAGGACCGGATGGTGTCCCGGGCTGTGTGCTACATGAACTCCAAGAGGAACTAAACCCACACATAAGGCTGCTGTTTAATCTTAGCCTTACCACAGGATATGTACCCAAAGAGTGGCGTATGGCAACAGTGGTCCCACTTCACAAAGGTGGTGCTTCTACAGACCCTGGAAATTACCGCCCCATAAGCCTGACGAGCCTGGTCTGCAAAGCTATGGAGAGGATCATTATGGAACTCATAAACAAAGACATTGGGGACCTACAGACATTGGATCCTACCCAATTTGGCTTTGTCAAGGGCAGATCCTGCCTTCTGAACTTGGTCAACTTTTTTGAAACAGTCACTAAGGCCATTGATGAGGGTAAGGCAGTTCACACAGCCTACCTTGACCTTGCAAAAGCCTTTGACACAATACCCCACTCGGGCATCATAGACAAACTCACCAGCTTAAATGTAAACCCATATGTCACAAGATGGGTTGCAAACTGGCTCAAGGACAGAACCCACAGGGTCAGAGTTGCTGGAGCTATGTCAAACTCTAAGCCAGTCACTGGCGGTGTCCCACAGGGCTCAGTCCTGGGACCCCTCTTGTTCGGCATTTATTTTTCCAGGTACAGGCAAACATAGGAGGATTGTGGCTGACAAAGTTCGCAGATGACTGCAAACTGGGCGCCATAATTGATACTCCAGCGGACACAAACATCCTTCAGAGAGGCCTCATAGAAACGGATAATTGGTGCCAGAGCCATGGCCTTAAGCTAAATGCCAAAAATGTATAGTCATACCCTTTGGGAAAAACAAGGTACCGACAAATTACCACATAGGCGGTAATCCATTAAATCTGGAAGAGGTAATCAGGGACCTAGGGACCCAGGTTGACAGTAACCTCTCATTTGACACTCACATTGCCAAAGTGGTTAGGAAGACCTTCTATATTGCCCACCTTATCATGAAGGGTTTCACATCTAGATCAAGAGTGGTCATTGTGCCCTGTACTCTTCTCTTATCAGGCCAATGATTGAGTACAATGCCCCATTTGGGATGTATCTCACCCGACACCTGCAGCAGTTGGAAAGACCCCAAAAGTTCCTCACCAAGAGGATAAAGAGTCTTAAACATATGTCATATGCTGCCCGACTGAAAAACTCCAGCTCTATTCAGTCGCATACCGCCTACTCAGAGGTGATCTGTGCCTGACGTACAAGGCCATGTCCAATCCTGAATTAATGGACATGCTCCACCTCAGAAAATCCAAATCCATCAGAGCCACGAGAACAAGTGACTTAAACCTCAACACAGAAATAAATAGAACGTGCTGGAGGGACAGATTCATAACCCAGAGGCTCCCTACACTCTGGAACAGAATCCCAGTCCATGTTAGGCAGAGCCCCTCACTGACTCTATTCAAGAGAAATCTTGACGAGTGGATGGGAGATCGTAGGTTTACCCCGGGGGTCATCTCTTTGTCACTACTAGACAGAGGCATAGTAAACTAAACCCTAAAAGGGTGTAGTATTCTCATCCTAAGGGGTGGTGTAAGCCACATACACTCTGGCTAGGCTTATAAATGCCCTAGGGCAGATAGCCTAATACGAACCTATGAACCTATGAACCTATAATGCTTTTTTGACCTGTATGAAGGATGTCATAGTAGTCATGTTATAAGGTAGAGCATTCCATATTTTGGATACATAATTAGAAAAGATGGCATCACCTGATGTATTATTTGACTTAGTTACTGTGAGAATAAGTTTGCTACTGTTGCAACGAGTTCTGTTATTGGTGTGGAGGTGAAGTAGGCTTTGCAATGCAGGGTTTGTTTCTGGTTGATATAAAACTTTATGGGCCAGAGTTGGTTGTAATGCAGGAGTTGAGGAAGTTCCAGCCAATTGAGCAGCTTCAAGGATGAGCAGTGGTGAGATCTAAATCAGGCTATGTTCTCTTCATAAGCATTGTTATGTAACAGACAAGTTTTCTCCCATTGCACTAATGTAAGGTTGGCATAGCTATTGGCACAAGCTGTGCCCATAGCCATGCCAACCTTCTGTAAGAAGAACTCATTCTCAAACAGATGATTCTACTGCTCTATTTGAGTTAAAGAGCATGCACTCAGTAGAGGTGAGGCCTGTAGATAGCCTGGTACGTACGTTTTGTTGACAATATGTTTTTGCTTTGGCTTGGCTACTCAGAACTGTTAAAGGAATTTATTGATTATTTGCATGACGCTACTATTTTTGTAAGATTTATCTGTAAATATTCTGCTGTAGAAGTGGAGTTCTTAGATGTCAAGATCAACAAAGGAGACCTTAACAGTATGCATACAAGTGTCTACAAAAAACCCACTAGAAGAATTACTTCCTGCAAAAAAATAGCATGCATCACAAGCATGTCACTCGGAATGTTTTAAAAGGGCAGGTTTATAGAGTAATGAGATTGCACAATGATAACATTCAGTTGGGTTTAGCACCTGACTCTCAAGCGTAACTTTTTAATTGGAGGCTACAAAGAGGCAAGAATTGAATCTCAAATTAATGCTGCATGGGAAGAAAGTGAAGGGAAATGTAGAGCCTATTTCGGCAACCATACTCCACCTGATGCTCCACAAGCAACTGTATCTGTGAGAGATATGTTTAGAGTCTCTCTACCTTACATCGATAAATACTGTGAGGTCATTAAACAGAATTGGAATATCCTACACACTATATATGAATTGAAAGGGACTATAGACAGCACACCACACTTTGCATTTAATAATAATAAGTCCTCGAAGAAACATTTGTGCTATAAATCACAACTCTGTATCAAAGGGTCTCAGTCTACCAGGCGTGGGACTTTTTCCTGTAGATCATGTTCAGCCTGTAAGTATATACTTACAGGCTCAACAGAGGCACAGGGAACTAATCTAAGGGGCCGGCGAAAGCCAACACATTCTGGCTAGGCTTATAAATGCCTTCAGGCAGATAGCCTAGTATCTACCTATGAACCTATGAACCTGTGAACCTATATACATCCTCATGTTAACTTTAAAATCAAACTTGATTTATATGCTGACTGCAGAACTCCAAATATTGTTTATTTTGTAAGCTTCTAGGTCTGCTATGCCTTCTACATAGGCAAAACTAACAGACCACTGAAGGACAGGATTCTCGAACACTATAAAAACATTAGGAACCAGAAAGACAAAAATGCCTTAGCACAACACATTGGTTTGCATGGCTCAGAACATGGTTTTAAGTTCTTTGTACTCCAAGTTTTGGATAGAGGGGGTGACACATCTAATAAAACAGAAAGGGCTGAACAGAAATGGATTTTGCTCTTGAACACAGAGAAACTGCCTCGTTTAAATGATGTTTCCAGCCTTAAACCATTCTTGAAAGCATGCTCGCTTAAACATTAATGTTGTTTTTAAAACTTAGATTTTATTTGTATTGTTACTTTTGTATTTATAACAACTCGTGCATTGCTTGTGTGTGCACCTTTTAGTTCATTTATGAAATTTGCATATGACAGCTGATTGGTTTTGCTTTCTTTTTAAACTCATGTCTTTCTACTTGTTTATTAGTCTGAAGAAGCAATAGTGTTATCGCGAAACTGCTCACTTTTATTGCTTTCGATTTTGTTAAATAAACAGAGGTTTTTGCCTAGTCGTGTTGGTTTGGTACTTGTTTTTGTTTCAAGTTTACACAGTTTTCGTATGCTGCACCTCTCACCTGTTCCTGTGTATTTTTTGCTTTTTGTGGATACATGTCAAACTATCTTTATTGTCATTTGTCACTTATGTATGTTGTATGTTATTATATTACCATTTAGCATTTACATAACTATACAACACTTGCTTGTCTATCACATGCTCATAGGAACCTCTATCCTATTGGTTCCACTGTAATTCCTTTGCAAAAATATGTTCATTTCTGATTTACCTGACATTGCAGCTGCAAGGTCCTTCTGTTCATGTGCATACACGCTGAGGTGGAGAATACAGCAGAGGTGTCAGCTTGCATACATAAATTCCCTGTATATACATCACCTATGCAATCAGCATTTCAGTTATGTATATCACATTTGCAATCCCCCTTGTTACTTTGCAGCTTTATGTTTTATGACAGCCTTATTAGTGTGCCCATTTTTATTTATGTGCATAACTGCATGTTGTTCCTTGACACTAGTTATCATTACATCAGTATTGCCAGATATATGTCAGAAATACTTCTTATAGACTTTCATCACATTAGCCTGCAGGATGTGGCTATACTTTAAGCATTTCTGCTTCAGCATTAATTATTCATTAAAGCACAACTCCCCATTTCACATTCCCTTGCTCTGTCTTCTTTTCTTGTACTTGCCCTTAATATGTCGCAGTATCAGTTTATAGATCCCATCACTGCCTAGCACTAAGACAGCTCTCCTGGTTAGACCTGCCCAGTCTCTCAGCATGCAACCAAATGATTGTGGCTAATCAAACACTTAAGCAACCAGAAAAAATCCCTGGCCTTCAAAATATCTTACTACCCTACATGACTAATCATGGTTTGTGCTCCACCAACAAATCATTACTGAAGATATCCAAAGCTAATAATACTGCTGGAGAATCCCTCAACTCAAATTACATAGGCAAAATCTGAAATAATTTACCTTTTTAAAATTAAAACTATCAGCTGCACTAGAAGTTTCAAAAAGATCCTAAAGTCTCATTTAACTAACTCATGGATATGTCCTTGTGCCAACTCTGATTAAGAACATAGTTATGCTCCATTGACAACCCTTGTTTAAAAAATTCTGGACATCCTAAGTATTGTAACCATGTACATTATATTGTGTATTCTATTCGTGTATATTATTTCTGTATATAATCATGGAACCTTTCTTCCTGGGCCTCTGCTGAAAATGGACAGTTTGTCCAGTTGGACTTTCCTAGTAAACACATGTAAAATAAATTAATAAATAAATAAAAATATGTCTGGGCAACAATGTGTGCTCATGTCTGAACACTGCCTAAATGCAAATGGTTTTGATTACATTTTTGTGCTTGTGCTTACAAGCATCTTTCCATGGCTGCAAACACTATTGCTAGCCAAGAAAAGGTACTTGCAAATGTATAGGTGGAAACAGCAGCATGCATATTCGATTAACACTACTGCTCATAACGCTAAATTGCTTGCAATGTATAGGTATAAATGATTGCTTATGAATCCCAGGGAATGTCTTGTTCACTTCTGTCCAAAGCAAAAGTCTGTGGGTTATGTTAAACATATAATTTGTGTTTGAAGAAGATGGAGTTAAATAACTGTAACATGAGTTGTATAGTATTGCTTTAATATAGAGAAATATCAGCATGCTGCTCTATAAAATTCCACATCATTGCATAAATATTATCCCTAAATTTGATTAGTCACATATGAAATGTATAACATGTTTGTGAAATCAAATACAAGCTATATATAGCAAATTGCAAAATATCTCTAGTATTTCAAAGCTTAAAGTGAAGTAAATTTAAAATGATATTTTTTAATATAGTAAGCAAATATGCATGCTAACAAAAGTCTGCAGATTTTGTTTTTGTAAACACTTTTTTTTTGTTACAGATGAAAAAAATCCAGACATGAACACCAGAATACTTGTGAGTCAGCAGATAAGTACCCTATAGATTGTGAATAGTTTAAATCTACAATATCCATTCAGTTTAAATCTACAATGTCCATTCCTCCTTGCACATGTAAAAAGTATTAGGAGGACTTTATTAATAAAGTATAGCTGTTCTATCTAGCCACCTTACAAGCTGATGAAGTTTGATTTATTGAGAATCAATTGCTTGAGGTTTAAGGCACCAAGGATAGGCATGCCTTCACAGAAATTAATTCACAGAAAGATATGCCAATAGTTATTCCCTTTTTGGGGAATTTCACTCATTCTTTAAGTTAATTTGACTGTGGAGTTGGTCTATAAATACATATAGGGGTTGTGGGAGCTTGACTCCAATATTTGGAGGTGCAGAGGGGTTTGACCCTTGCACAAAATGCTTAACTTTTTTTTTCAGCACTTTTTTTGGGGGGGAATAGTGTTCAAAGATTCTGATCATCTGGGGTTTCACTTGGACAATTCACACTGGAAGAATTGTATCTGATGATTAAAACAAAGTTAAACATGTTGCACTATCATACTGTCTATCTAAATATGTTGTTTACACATGTTATTTTTAGGATTCCATGTCAAGTAATGAACACTTGTATTTCTATATCTGGGAGGGAAATTTCTAAACCTGAGGTGCAAGATGGTTTAATGAACTCTTTTACAAGAGTAATACCTAAAGCTGCATAATTTAACCTTAAACAAGTATTCCTAAATCGGTAATGTAGTAAGTTCATGACTTGCCACAAAATACGCAAATGATGCGACCTGCTTTACTTCTGCAGTAGTATGGACTATCTTGATGATGGTGCGGGTAAGAATAACTGGGCTAGTAGAGATATTGAAGTGCACCATTTTAAAATGTTATCATCAGTTATTTGTGCAAGTTAAAAAATATTTTTTGTCAAATGCTCAGTGCGCCATACCCTATGCCTGAGATTCATTGCTTTGATGCTATTGGTATTGTATTCCTTGGCAATGTTAATATGCTAATTATCAAGCCAGTGGTTTTACAATGTAATCCAGATGATCTTTTAGAAGCATTACCCTGCTCGGATGTTATTGGTAAGTAAATCATTATTCACCTGTCCAGAAAAGGCAGTGATGAGAGCCAAACCACATGCTTTAATCTTACTCTCCTTTGTAAGTTACAATGGGGGAAGATGTGATTAAGGAGTTTCGTAAAAAAGACAATATCATGCAGATTGCTGAGAGATTGTGATTTGTTTACTGTATTGGAGAAAATTACTATTGAGGAAGGTTAAATTTCAGACAGTCTTCATGGTCTGTATCAAAGTTAATTTCTGAACAATTAGTTATGTGCAAGAACTTGAAATGGGTAACAGAAGACCTTTGTCTTGATGTTGAGTGATAGTCCAAAAAACAGGTGTCTTTCATGTAATCATAAATTACTTGCTTATTACAGAATATGTATAAACTAGTGTCAGTTTTCAATAACTTTCTAAATACATTTTACACAGTGTACAATATGTGCTAATCTTACGCACTGACTTAGGGCCGGATTCACAAAACCTCCATGTAAGACTTAATATGTCTTACTTGGAGGCTGCAGTTGAACGGTATGACATCAGTGTGCCATGAATATTCATGAGGGCACTCTGACTCATCCGTAACTCTTACATGGACTAAGTAGGCAAGCAGGGGGCGAGTCCGACTGCCGAGCAGTCTAAAAGTCCACTCCCCTGCAAGGTTTTAAAAAGCATAATGTCAACAGACAAGAGCAAGTCTGCTCAAATGTACTTGCAACCAACACCACACTCCCTGACACTGTAAACTCCCATCAGAATTAAAAAACTGTTTAAATCCACGATATAGCTGCCCGTATTTGCACTTGTTTGCGCGGGTGTGCCCATTGCTTAACCACAGTTAGCAATTGTGACATTGAAGAGCATATAAGAACTACTTATGCAAATTAATCCAAATAGCAATAGCGTAATGGTAGAGCGTATGCACAAAGAGAAGACATTCACGGTTTGAATCCCACCACTCCCCTTCTTATTTATGTTTTAAATCAGTATTTGAAATAATACCAGACAAATATGATTAAGATTTTATTAAAAGCAGTGACATGGCCAATGTATCAGCAGACAAAATATATATTTTGAAAAGACCCAGATATATAATAGCCTGCTGTTAAGCAACGTTCTACACAGCTAAACACAGGTGCCCATAGTTTAATAGTGCTATACCCATCTAAACAGAGGTGCCCATAGTTTAATAGCACTTTAACCAGCTAAACAGAGTTGCCCATAGTTTAATAGTGCTTGACCCAGCTAAACAAAGTTGCCCATAGTGTAATAGCGCTTTACCCAGCGCAATAGAGTTGCCCAACATTTAAAAATGCTTTACCCAGCGCAATGTGTTTGCACGGGCTTGCGCGCCTCAACAACCAGGGCACTGTAGGGCACCATGGAGCAACATAGAGCTAGGTTGCTTAAATGCAGCCACACCCACTAGCCTGTCTAGACAGTATTAAAATAAAAGAGTGACAAGGTTCGAACCAAGGACCCTGTGCATCATAATCAAAGCACAGAACCACTACACCATGATAGCTTAGGAAAAAAAAGACCACTATTAGCATACATATACTTAGAAATGGTAGATTAACCATTACTAAGCAGGTCTGCAGTCAGCTTAAAATTCTCAAAAATGGCCAATCACAAAAAAGTGTGGTAAATGCAGCATATTTAAGCCCCATCGGCGGGAATACTCACCATAACTTATTGTGGTACCCATTTGCAGTCAGGATGGCAGGTGTCGGTGAGGGTAATCACTTTAGAGTGCAAAGGTGGGGCATTGAGGAGTCCAAATATATGGTTTGGCTCCTAGTCCACCAACATGAAGGCCAACTCATGCAGGGCCAGGTTCAATGGGGAGCATACAAGGCAGAGGCGTGGAACCAGTTGGCACATGATCTTACCAGTGCCACAGGCATTCCCAGGACTGGTGAGCAGGTCTGTCACCATCATGCGTACCTGAAGCAACAAAAGGAGGATGAATTGAACCGATGGATCCAGGAGGCCCGTCATATGCCCAATGCCCCATGACTGAGTAAGTATCCATGTAATTAAGTATGTAAGAAATGCTATCCTAGCCTATAGTATGGATAGGTATGTTTCAATATCCCTTCATTTATATTGCAGCTGCAGGTGTTCATTCCGCGAATCAGCAAGCCTATGCTGATAGGCTGGTAAAGCTGCGCCACCAGGCAGGTTAGTAATTATTCAGCTGGTATTATTATAGAATATAAGTGAGACAGCCTGTAAAAGAGTTCAGTGTTGTAACCCAGCAATAAAGGTCAAATAAGCCTAGAATAAAGCTTCTGCTAGTATTCTAACATCAGATAAGTGATGCAGCCTGAAAAGGAGTATTGTAATCCATTAATAAAGAGTAAACAAGTCTCAAATAGAGTTTCCACCTGTATTGTAATATCAGATAACTGCTTCAGCCTTAAAATGAGTGTTCTAACCCATCAATAAAGGACAGACAAGTCATGAATACATCCTTGTATATACTGTCATATGAAATAAGTGAGTCAGCTGGAAAGGATTGTTGTAACCCAGTAATAAATGTTAATAAAGCCTGGAATTAAGTACCATCCTGAAATGTAAATATAAAATAAGTGAGAGAGTGAGAAACAGTTTGAAGCTACCAATAAAGGTGTAAGAAGTCTGGAATAAAGGTGTACTGTATGCAGTACATAATGAAATGAATGAGACAGCCACAACCAAAGAGTGAAATGTTTTTAATAAAGTACAATACCTGGACTGTGTCCGTCCCACATTTTGGATATGTTGTTGTACCCTTGCATTATGGAGATAGTATGGTTGTATGAAATGCTGAACATCCACAGTTGTGCCTAGGCCCATATAAACTGGCTGATGGGAACGCCAGTATCTCAGAAGAAAATTTATAGTCCTCAACTGTTTCATGTATAGTATGTACATGTTAATCCAGTAAATGAGCAGCTTGTGCTTGTGATCCCACAAATGTCAGTGTGTTGCTAGAACTGTACGTAACTGTTCAAATGTAGCAGGATACTTTATCTGAACACAGCCAGATATGAACATATATGAATACAAATGGAATGTATATTAATGTAGCAGTAACATCTCCATCACCAACATTTCTAAGGTTACATGCAGGGAACTGTACTAATACATGTAGGGGATATATATCTGCATCTAGTAGGAATGTACAGTATATGTATAGGTATTTTAAGTTGTTAATGTAATATTTTACCACCCTACGTTATGTTCACAAATGATGCCATTCCACACCAAACTGGGTATGTGTATTCATAATTAATTCCTATGGACATTTGTCCTGTTGGTTTATACATATCTGCATGTACGTTGATGCATGTGCCCTGTTCACATATCCAAACCTCATGGCCTGTTGCCACCAATCAACCCTGCATGCTGTTGGAATGTCCACTGTTATTCTAAATATGCTTGTGTTATGCTTGCTGTTCAATGTTTGGAATTCATGTGTTTGGTTAATGGGAATACTAATGCATGCTGTTGCAACTAATTTGGAATGGTGTTGTTTGTTACTAACCCAAAATGCCATTAAATACTGCTAAACATAGGACAACTGGGAAGGCGGGTCCCAGTGGTCCCACCTCTCCCACCTCAGCTGGCAATTGCACCTGGCACTAGTGCCCAGCCTGGGACCTCCTCCTCCGGAGGCCCTGTGCCACCTTCGGGTGAAAGTGCTGCAGGGGATGGGGCTCACTCCCCCTCTGCAAGCGTGGCTGGAGGAGAGCCTCCAATCACCCTCCAAAGGGTCCGGTCTGTGGTGCATAGTGAGATCAGGCGTTCCGTGACTGAACCCCTACACCAGCTTGAGGCGAGAGTGGCACAACTCATGGGTGTGCCTGCTCCTCCTATCCAGCCCACAGCACAGCCCCGGCCTGGGCTGTGAAGGTGCAGTGGTAACTGCCCATGAGTGGGGATCTCAGTTCCACTGTTGCCATCTGTGGGCTCATGGACTTGCGATATCCAAACATCCGTCGCCGTGAATTGTGTGTACCCACCATATGTGTCATACTCCGCCCCTGTATGCATCTTCTTTGTCTTGTCTGTTAACCTCCCCAACCCACCTCCCCCAATATTCATACTTCCTTTACCTTACATTCCACTCTTACCTGAAAAAAAAAAGAAAAATGGCAATCTGTAACCGCAAAAAGATTACGCCCCATACATAGCTGCCCATTTCGCACACATGTCTGCTGGACATGTAAAATGATAATTACAATTGGCTGTACAACATACTTTGTTGTCCTCACTCCTCTCTCAGGGGTGGAAGGTTTCAAATCTCACTCTAAATTTCTAACATATGCACAGATGTTGCTGGTAAAGAATTGGGCAGCTATGGGCCTTCCCTACATCCTTCCTGCACATCCTGAGCTTGTTTTCCTACTGTCCTACCCTCTTTGTGCCCCGTTTTACACCACTTTCCTATTTCCCCATTTTCTTTTCTTTAAAAGAAATTAGCGTGGGTGTTAGCGGGAGTAAGCACTTTTAAGAAGTAGTCAGCGGGTATGCGCTTGTGTGCGCTTAGCTAAGCGTAGCTAAGCATCATGCAAACTCATGCAAACCTGCTTACAACTGCTTAAAAGTGCCTTAGTCACTCTGTATGACAAGGACTGTAGTCTGCTCCTCAGCAAAATAAAATACCCGTGTCAGTCTGAAACCCCGGACCTTGGACACAATAGACTGCATTAATTACCACTGAGCCACAGCCACCCCCCCTCCCCCCCAAAAGGAGAGATATCTATACCAAGCGATTGCAGCCCCCCAAACATCTCCAACACCCAAGTGAGAACTGCTCTCTCCAAAGCAAAAAACACAGCATCCATGGGACCTGATGGTGTCCCCGGCTGTGTGCTCCACGAACTCAACGAGGAATTAAACCCACAGCTAGGACAGCTGTTTAATCATAGTCTTACCTCTGGATACGTACCCAGGGAGTGGTGCACTGCAACTGTGGTCCCACTTCACAAAGGCGGTGCCTCCACTGACCCTGGAAATTACCGGCCCATTAGCTTGACAAGCCTTATCTGCAAAGCCATGGAGAGGATCATAATGGACCTCATAAATAGAATTTGCAGACTTTGGATCCATCCCAGTTTGGCTTTGTCAAAGGCAGATCATGCCTTCTAAACTTGGTTGACTTTTTGAAACAGTCACCAAAGCCATTGATGAGGAAAGGCAGTCCATACAGCCTACCTCGATCTGGCGAAGGCCTTCGATACAATACCCCACTCGGGTATCATTGAAAAACTCATCAGCTTAAATGTTAACCCATACATCACAAGATGGGTTGCAAACTGGCTGAGTGACAGAACCCACAGGGTCAGAGTTGCTGGCGCCATGTCAGACTCAAAGCCTGTCACAAGTGGTGTACCACAGGGCTCAGTCCTGGGCCCACTCTTGTTTGGCATCTACTTTTCCGAAGTACAAGCAAACACAGGAGGGTTATGGCTGACAAAGTTTGCAGATGACTGCAAACTGGGCGCCATAGTAGAAAACACATCTGACACAGATATCCTTCCGAAGGGTCTCACAGAAATGGATAACTGGTGCCAGAGCCATGGCCTAAAGTTAAATGCCAAAAAATGCATAGTCATACCCTTCGGGAAAAACAAGGTTACCCCTATCTACCAAATAGGTGGCAATCCACTGAGCACAGAAGAAGTTATCAGGGACCTGGGGACCCAGGTTGATAGTAGTCTGTCATTCGACACCCATGTAGCTAAAGTAGTTAGGAAGACCTTCTACATTACCCACCTTATCATGAAGGGATTCTCATCTAGATCAAGGGAGGTCATAGTCTCCCTATACTCATCACTCATCAGACAAATGATTGAGTACAATGCCCCATTCGGAATGTATCTGACCCGACACTTGCAGCAGCTGGAGAGGCCACAAAAGTTCCTCACCAAAAGGATAAAGGGTCTCAAACATCTGTCCTATGCTGCCCGACTGAAAGAACTCCAGCTCTATTCAGTCGCTTACCGCTTGCTCAGAGGTGACCTTTGCCTAACATACAAGGCCATGTCAAACGCAGATTTGACGAATATGCTTCACCTCAAAAAATCTAGATCCGTCAGAGCGACAAGGGCGGGAGACTTAAACCTCGACACGGCTATTAATAGGACGTGCTGGAGGGATAGATTCATCACCCAAAGACTCCCTATGCTGTGGAATAAAATCCCGGTATATGTGAGGCAGAGCACCTCGCTGGCCTTGTTCAAGAGAAATCTTGACCAATGGATGGGAGATCGCAGATATACTCCAGGGATTACCTCAGTGTCACTGCTCAACAGAGGCACAGCAAAATAATGGGTATAGTTCCCCATACTAAAGGGGTGGCGTAAGCCACAAAACTATGGGCTAGGCTTGTAAATGCCCTCGGGCAGATAGCCTAGTATGAACCTATGAACCTATGAACCTATATACAATAAGTTGGTGCTGTAATAAATATATCATGCATTACTATGAGGGAATGTAAAGGGAAAATAGGAATACCATAACACAAATCTTGTACTGTGGGCCTTAACCAGCAGGTGTTGTTGAATTGCATGACATGACGGTGAAAAGAGAATCAGACATGCTAGTAGGGAATAAGGTTACAGTAGCAGCTTACAAACCCCACACAGTATCAGAGCAGGATACACACTGACATATTAGCATAGGTCACAGGCTAGACCTCCCAACAGTGACTGCTCTACAGTGATGACCCTGATTAGTAAACAAACGTTAGCTGTGCCCCTCTGACTCCCTGTGAAATGTACTAACAGTAGGCAGAAAGGTGTTGAATCTCACTTCATAACAAATGTCAATAAGTGAGAGTAGACATCTTGCACGTCAGAAAAGGTGTAGTAATAGAAATGCTCTGAATCACCCAAAGTCTTAACTGAAAAATGTCAGAACTATATCACAGGTGTATCCCACTTATATGTACCTTTCCCTGAGGCTGTTCAAATATATACGTGAGAGTATCTGAGGCCTGTAAGAGTCAGAAACACACAGGTATATCAGCTTGTCTGCTGTTACACACTCTGCAAATAGCTGTAGAATGAATTCAACAAGCATGCCTTTATGTAGAAGTACAACACAGAAATAGCAAAAGATGTAGCCATGTACTGCTAGCAACCACCTGTGACAATGAGATTGTTCAGGTGCTGAAAAGACTGCTGTGGTGCACAGTCAAATAATACTAGGCTGACCTCTGTCTACCATCTGGATGTGTCCACAGGTGGGAGCTACTCAGACAGACTACAAGCCTTCATAGACTTACAGGTACACAGCAACTCTGCATGTTCAGCAAGATAAACATCACACGATAATAAATAATGCACACTGCAGTTCTGCACCCCTACCCAAAGGTACTATATACCTGTGTAGTCAGGCACAACCAAGGGTGTAGGTAGGCATACACAGTACAGAAATATGTCCAGTCGTCCTGAGCAGACTGTGCTAATGCCAACACAAACCACAAACTCTTCAGATGTGAGTAACGTACTAACGACAGTATAGCTGTTCACAAACAGTGCATGTGCCTGATATTCATAATAGGTAGTACAACATACTCAGATGTCCTCACCACTCTCTCAGGGGTGGAAGGTTTCAAATATCCCACCTAATGTATTGCATATGCACAGCTGTTGCTGGTAAAGAAATGGGCAGCTATGGACCTTCTCCACACCCATCGTGTACATCCCAAGCTATTTTCCCTACTGTCTTCACTTCTTTGAGCACCCTTTATCACCACATTCCTATCTCCCCATTTACTTTTCTGTCAAAGACATGAGTGCGGGGGTTAGCGGGAGTGAGCACTTGTAAACAGTAGTAAGCGGGTTTGCACCAGTGTGCGCATGTGTGCGCCTAGCTTAGCATTGCTAAGATATGATGAGCTCCGCCAAGCTTAGCTTACTATTGCTAACATAAAATGAGCTAAGCTAATCTTAGCTTAGTATTGCTAAAATACACTAATCTTCACTACGCGTCATGCAAACCCGTGCCAACTCGCTTACAACTGCTTCAAAGTGCCTTTGTCACTCTGTATGACAAGGCCCTTGTATTGCTCAGCAGCAAAATAAAATACCCTTGTCAGTCTCAAACCCCACACCTTGAACTCACCAGTCTGCATGATGTACCACTAAGCCACACCATATATACAATAACTTGGTGCTGAAAGAAATATAACATGCATTACAAGGAGTGCATGTAAAGGGAAAATAGGAAAGCCATAGGAATACATTGCAATAAAGAAATATGACATGCATTACAAGGACTGAATGTAAAGGGAAAATAGGAAAGCCATAGGAATACATTGCAATAACTACTGTTGCATGCCAGTTAATTCCCTAATTCCAAAAGAAAGTACATACTCCCATGTATCCAGTGTTAGCATTAGGAGGTGCAAGTAAACTTACACACTGAGAAGAGTGTACTTGAAGAAGCAACAACCAGGTTTTAGTACAACATGCATGTCACTGGCTACAACCCAGCTTCAGATATGAGACATATACCAACCTTCTGAATGACACAACAGTGTCCACAGCAAACAAGCATGGTCCCCACCTTGCAAAACTGAAAGGCATATGCCTACCTAACCTATCATTTTATAGCAGTGTCCTGAAATCACAGTGAGAACTGCAATTACCACACTGCAGGCTGCATGCAATTACTAAATGGTGGGCACCAATTGGTGCAGAGGCCATCACATGCACATGTGCAGATACCTACAAAAGCAGCCTGTACTTACTGTCCACACATGCAATAATATCATTGCAGCAACTGGAGAGAGAGAGAGCGAGCGAGAGAGACAGACGGACAGACAGACAAACAGTTGGAGAGACCAAGCCAAAAAAAAAAAACAGAGGCAGTTGGAAACACTGACCAACCAAAACAAAAATTAAAACAAACAGAGGCAGTGGAGGATACCGACCTAAATAAATAAAAATAAAAAACATCAACAGGTACAACAGACTGAGGTGAGACATACAAAGGTAAGGTATGTAACACAGATGTATTTGCTGGCATCCGAATGATGTGTCTGAAGGGTACTCTACATTCTGTGAACACTCCTTATGTGGTAGCAGTCCGTATCTATATGTTATATGCAGATGTGCATAGGGCAAGGGACATACTGCAACTGTTAGTGAAGGCTGGACATATATATGTATTTGAAGGCTGCTATGTGCACATATCTATGTAGGCTGTAGTGTGTGGCATTGAAAACAGCAAGCAGTGCAGGTATATGTCATGTGGTGGTTAAATGCTGTGGGACTGAATTACAGCCAGTGAGGTCTGCTATGGCTATACGGCCTGAGGATAGTGAAATGCATTCTGCACAACACTTTGCAATATTATTACATAATCGTATGACTCACAACTGTTCCATAATTGATATTCCCACTATGAAAGTTGGCCAGTATATCTGCATAAATGTGCATGTATATGTACAGCAGAGGCTGTTTACAAGTATGTGTATATATATATATATATATATATATATATATATATATATATATATATATATATATATATATATATATATATATATATATATATATATATATATATATATATATATATATATATATATATATATATATATATATATATATATATATATATATATATATATATATATATATATATGTATCTACACACACACACACATATGTATGTGTAGATATATATATATATATATATATATATATATATATATATATATATATATATATATATATATACACACATATATATATATATATATATATATATATATATATATATATATATATATATAGAGAGAGAGAGAGAGAGATATGTATATATATATATATAGATATATGCATATATACATATATAGATATGTAGATATATAGATATATACATATATAGATATATATATATATATAGATATATAGATATATAGATATATACAGATATATATGGATATCTATGGATATATATAGATATGTATATATATATATATATATATATATATATATATATATATATATATATATATATATACTTATATGTATATATATATATATGTATATATATATATATATACTTATATATATATATATATATATATATAGTGATATATAAATGTATATGTATATAAATATATATAGATATATAAATATATATATATAGTGAGAGAGGGAGACACAGGGTCAGATGTATTGCAACAGGTGCCTGGTGACCAAGGCATGGACTGAACACCAGTGTTGATACTGCAGTGCCATACCCCATTCCAAAACACTTTACCCACTAACTACCAGATAGGTGGTTGCCTGACTAACACTGAAGGTGTCAGAAGGGAACATGGGACACAGGTGGACAGTAGCCTCCCCTTTGATATTCATAGTGCCACACTAGTCTTGTAATCTGTCTACGTGGTACGTGTAATCACAAATGATGTGTCATGTACGGAAATATAGGTCAGTGTCCCCCTGTACTCATCACAATGCCCCATGTAGTATGTACCTCACATGACAACTACAGTAAGTGGAAAGTCCACAGACATACCTCACAAAGGGTAATACTACCCTGATACACATACCCTATGCAGACTGACTCACATAACCACAGCTACAGTGCGTTGTGTACCGGCCACCCAGAGGTTACCTCTGCCAACCATACAGATGCATGCCACACCCATAGCAGTCAGACAACCACCATGTCAACACCTCACAATCCCACCGGGCTACACGGCCTAGGTCCCTAGTGCACGCAACATCACTAAACAGCACATGCTGGAGGGATATGCTCCTATTGGCAAATATGCCATACTATGGAGTAAACCACCCAGCATGAACAAACAAGGCTCCTCAGTAGCAGATGTCAGACATACCCCTGATAATTGTCTGGGGGATAGGTAACATGCACTGGGAATCACCTCTGTGTATCTGGTTGACAGGAGGAAGTGAAATCTAATTACATGTGTGTCACAGGCCAGGGTAGCATATGGCTAGGCTGCTGTAGTCCCCAAGGACAATAGCGTATTACCTACTTATGACACAATGCACACAGACATGTACACAGTGCAATGCCAGCTATGTGAGGTGGAATGAGTGTGACAGTGAATGTGTGCAAGGTCTGTGACGGTGTGATAGCTAGGAGTGAGGTTGTTTCCGTCATGGTCGTTTGTGTCCTACGTGTGAGGCCAGAGAAAGATGTGTTAGTTACTGCGATGCAAACATAGTAGGATAGTATATGTTGTGACGTAGGTCCTTGTGTATGACCGTGGTGTTCCATCATAGGCTGACGCAATACATGTGTGCTCAGTAAGTAGTACTACTGGTGGCTCCATCCGACATTAGAACTGTTGTACCACCTGAATCTGTAGGCGTAACAGCACAGTATGGTATATGTTCACATTCCCTGGTAACACTGCCTTGTGTGTTTCCTGCAGTCTGCACAGATCACATTCCTCAGGCATAGGTATCTGTAAGTAGGGGCACACAGTACTGTAAGGTACATAGCAAATGCTCATCTGTGTTAACATACATTTGTGTGTGGTATGAATGTCTGATGTGCGTGTAATGATGCCTGTACCATGTCTGCAATCACATGTGTGATGCAGGGTTTGTGTGTGTGTACCTAGCAACATGTGTACTCTGTTACAGCAGTATGCCAGCTATATTAACAACTGTGCACATATGTTAGGTAGGGGTATGCATCAACGACTATGGTAGGTTACTGGTTATACTGTAACTGTACTTCACATTCATTGCAATGGATGACATATATCTGCATGCATCAGCTTGATATGTACCCCCCTGGCAAGGCTGTGCATTGGATCCCAAACAGTGAGCCGAGTACTGGTGTATATTGGTGTGTCATATGGAGTGTGGCAGGCACTGTCAGCCAGTTGTGGGCTGAGCACTGATCTATGGTATAGAATGTGTGTATCCTCTGACAGACAAACAGATGTTATATATGGCAGTTAACTGATATCTGTACTGTATAATGTTAAGTGTGCCACATGACTTGCTCACACATATCATTTACTTGTCTTCCAGGCATATGGCTCATCACAGAAACCCCTGCTATACAGCTGCAGAGGAACAGGAAATCCACCATAGCCTGGTACAGCACTATACCCTGCTGTTTTCAAGGGCCAGCCAGCACCAGCAGGAGCGTACTGCACTGTGGCAAGAACTTGTTCGTCGGGTAAATGACATAGGCATGCATAACCAGACATATGAGCAGGTACGCCATCACTGCAGTGATTTAATCAGACATGTCCAGCAGTGTGCATCTGATATCCACAGACAACAGCTTGCCACAGGTGGTGGGGTGGCCATACATCCCCCCCTCACCAGAGTGGAGGAACTGCTGCTAAGTGTGGTGGCCCCTGGCCTACAGCAACAACAACATCACACATGTGTCATCATGGAGGCCGGAGCCACCCATCATAGTGACATGGAGCATGCAGGTAACATGCCCTAGCTGTAGACTACTGTTACCTGTATTGCTAGATTATGCATGTGTGAGATGTGTACTGTGTTTAGCAGTTGTGCTGCCTATTGTGTGCAATACTGATAATGTGAATAGTATCTGTACACCTATGCCTGTTTTTCTACTGTAGTTTAGCACACTCACAGTAGCAATGCCACAGGTATGGCCACTGACAAACTGTGTCATATTCTTGCAGGTCCCTCTGGTGTGACAGCAGGGCAGACGTTACATGCTGGTGAGTGTGTTAACACTTCAAACTTGGTATTGAACTGTGCATGTCATAGGTGTGGTGCAGGCCATGTACACATAACACACCTACGCATAATGCATGCTGTGCATGTTTGCTGTGAGGCGTGAAACATCTCAGTAATGTCAGTAGCTGCCTCATTCACATGCAATGCACAGAGCATCAGACACAAATGTGGCAACACTGTACTGCACATTGGATAGGCATAGTTGACACACATGTACACAACATAACACATTTGTCATGCGCAGTACACCTCAACATGCTACACATAGGCAGGTCACACTTCAGTATCCCACATGTCATCCACTCACCACACATACCATACCTGAGGGGTAGGGGCCTAGCATGGGGCTGTGCAACACTCCTCAACACATAACACAGTCATGTTAGGCAATGCTCCCTATTGGACACCTCACACACCCTTGTGCAATGTGGCTGTGTAATTGTGAACTTAGCCACGGCACTGCGTTTCAGGTACAGCTTGCTAGGTGGTGGTCTAGCACACTTTAGTGGCCTTGATTGACCACATGATGCATGATGATGATGGCTAATGGTACTACACCCCATACTGTTACAATGGCCATGTTGCAGGATTGGTATCCCATCATGTATACATGCACCACCCATCCCGTGTGTGTACATAGCATGCATGTGCTACACCTGTGTCCACAATTATCCGCTACAGACACAGACATGGCAATCAGACATGGAAACCCATGTGACACACAGATAACACACGCAGCCATGGTATGTATACCTGTGTGTGATGGTGCACAGGACATTGCAGAGCTTATAATACTTGCACAGAAATGTCGTGTCCTTGTACACATTGTGTTCCAGGGTGTAGGCAATCACTGAACATGCACACACATGCACCACAGCCATGTACATTGTCATCAACTATGGCTGTCTACACTCACACTGCATGGACTTGAGCAACACTTATTCTGCATGCTGACACGTGTGCGTGACTGTTTGCCTTGTGATACTGTCACCCACCTTCAACCAGTATTGAGTATGATTTGGAAGTCTGTTGTGTGTGTGTATCTGCTGTAGTGAGGAGTGTGCATGTGTTCCTGTGTGCCTGTGTGCCTGTGTTCATGTGTGCATGTGTGCATGTGTGCATGTGTTCATGTGTTCATGTGTGCATGTGTGCATGTGTGCATGTGTTCATGCGTGCATGTCTGCATGTGTACATGTGCAGACCGTAACGTGTGTTTCCTATCTTCCTCTCACAGGTGCTGAGGTAGGGCTTGGCGAAAGCAGCAGGTGACCTGAAGCCACTGCCACAGATAGTGGTGATGATGAGACATGCATTTTGGCCACAGGGAGATTTGACAGGGTCTGTCATTGGTCCACCAATCGACAGTACACAGCATTCAACCCCATCCATGCGCACACTCATACTGCCATTACATCCCTCACCACCAATGGCCATAGGGGAGGGACAGCATATAGTTGGCATTGACCAGGAGAGTGTGGTACCCATGGCACGTGCATCCCCTCACAGCAGCCATAGCCATAGACCCGCAATGGTACCACATAGGCGGAGGTTCAGGGGTTCTCGGGCGAGCACCACTGGACATATTGCCCCTGGCAGGTGTGCCCTCACAGGTCTTACAATGACCACTATGTTCCGGGCTGTAATGCAGGCTCAGGCACGTATGGAACGGTACACCAGGCAGGGACTTAGGGCGCAGAGGGCACATAACACCGCTATCAATGTCAGCATCCGTGACCTTGCCAGTGCCATCCGTACATACACCGAGGTCATTGATAGACATTGGGGGGAGACAATAGATGCCCTCCACAACATGTCTTCCTCAAGCCAGGACTGTGCGGGACGGTTGCAACGTCGATGCGGATGCATGCCAGCAACAGCAACAGCTGGCATTGCTTGCAGATGGCCCACAGCTCACAGCCGCTCCCATAGTAGCAGTACCAGCCCCAGCAATGCTGGGGCTGGCCTGTCCATTGTCCATCCCAGTAGACCACATGCATATGCCTCTGGCCTGTCCCAGCAGGGACATGGGTCCAGTCGTCATACCTCTGCCTCTGATGACAGTACCCAGTCAGGGTTGGTACCCGATACTCTCCGTAGCACCCCTGCCAGGCACAGGTACTGTGTTCATGGCCAGAGACAGTGATCTGTACAGCCAAGCAGGTACTGTCTGTGTCTGTCCCACAAACCACCGTATATGGCAGCCACATGGTGGAGCTGTGTGCATGCAGACAGACACACATTAAGCAAACAACTAGGGCTCACACATACACACACACATTACATCAACATTGGCCCATGCTGTGCTGTTGTCCCCCTCCACACACACACACACACACACACACACACACACACACACACACACACACACACACACACACACACACACACACACACACACACACAGACATGGTGATTGGATGGGTCAATGTCAGGCTCTGGCAAACAACAAAACGCCCTGTGCATATGATGATACCTATGCTGCCTCCTGTCATCTGCATTATCGATGGAGGGACAGGCTAACATGGTACTGATGCACAGGGTGACACTATAGCAGTGTAGCAATAATAGCGAGTTGTCAACAAGGAAGTCTAACTACATCCTTGCAGGTATATCTGAGCAGACATTATACATCAAAGCTCTGTTTGTCAATGTAGCATTGTTTACACCACTGTTAGGTCTGAGTATGTATTATCCACCCATGTGCCACTTGGCTGATGTGTGATGTGTTGCCAGCATGTGTTAGCGAGTGGACAGTACGTGTGTGATGTGTGCAGTACAGATTAGCAAGTGTGCATCTGTGAACATGGTGGGTGTGCACTGTCTGGATGTACATGCATAGTGGACACATGGGATGTGTGGCTACCCTGTTGTACACATTATTGACATCCCATTGCATCTTTTCAATGGCCAGTATGCATTCTACTACAGTTATGTACTAACATGGGTAGACATGTGTATGACATAGGTTGACACTATGCTGCGGGTGATACCATTAATATCAGTCAATGATTTGTGGTCTGGTAGTATACACAACCTCAACAGCATGACTATAAGCAATCATTGGATGATGTCCTGACAAATGACACACAGTAGTAGGGAACCCAGTATCAATTGGATCCTTCCGGTGCTACACTATAACACTAACCAGTGGTGATGACCGCCACCCATTACTGTGACACACCTGTGTGTCATATAGCCCCCTTAGGTACATGCAGACACACTAGGGATGTGTCCATCCAAATCTGGGAATGCATGGAATGGCCTACAATGCATTCCCTGGATGGGACGCATATCCTACACAAGGGTATCATACAGACAGATACCTATTGTGTGATACATGCTGTATAGCAGTAAGCCAACTATGGCATAGTCATCCTCATGTACTATACATACTATCCCTTTGGTACCACACCGGTGGTAGCCCTCAGCATGTATGTTGGGTACCATTGTGTACATACAGACCCATGTTATGTCATGTGTCCCTTCGTATCCACATATCCATAGGTATTGTGGAGTCCCAAGGTGTATCACAGACATTAGAGGCCTGAATGCATATCCACAAGGCAGTTGTACACCTATAAAGACTGTCCATTCTTGGCAGACTTTGTTGTGTATGACCATGTCTGACATATACCCCAGCCATATACCCTCACTCACACTACTCTTAAGTAACTGTCATGGGTGTGTGTGCCACAGATGACCTTGGTCACAGAACACGACAGTGTTCTGCCATGTCACATACATACATATGTGACCTACGATCTGAGTAGCAGCGGCACAACCTGTCAATGGAAACAAATGTATTCATGTAGTATGCAGGCTTCACACCTATGTACTGATTGAGGGGACATGTACACATATATATTTGCCACACAGATACCTGATGTCTGCAATGTACTTACTGTTGTCATCATACTATGTCATACCATAGTGAAAGCAAAACCCGCACTGTGTTGACCAACAGTGACACACACGCAATCAGCATTTGCATGATTCAAACACCTACTTAACAATGTTATGATACTAGAGAGTGACACATTAACACGGTGCGCTATTTGCTTTACTAGCTGGTTTATCTTCTCCTGCTGTATTTGTAGGATGGTGACATCATCAGACTTTCCAAAGAGGAATGTACCTCCTTTACTGGGTTTTGCCAGTCTCCAAAAAAGACCACCTCTCAAAGGAAACTGCACACATACACACAGACTTTGCAGGATTCAAGCCCCTGCCTAACTATGTTATGATACTGGAAAGTGACGCATTAAAATGGCGTGCTTTTTGCTTTACTGGCTGGTTTCCCTTCTCCTGCTGTATTTCTAGGATGGTGACATCATCAGTCTTTCCAAAGAGGAATGTACATCTTCTAGTGTGTTTTCCCAGTCTCCAAAAAGGTCACGCCTTTCAAAGACAATTGCATACATACACTCACCCCCCACGCAGTCAGTGTTTGTAGGATTCAAACCCCTACCCAACCAGGTTATGAAACTGGAGAGAAATGCATTAGCGCAGCACGCTATTTGCTTTACTGGATGTTTTTTCTTCTCTGTCTGTATTTCTAGGGTGGTGACATCATCAGTCATTCCAAAGAGGAATGTACATCTTCTAGTGTGTTTTCCCAGTCTTCAAAAAGGCCACTCCTTTCAAAGACAATCGCGCGCACACACACAGTCAGCATTTTCAGGATTCAATCCCCTACCTGACTGAGTTATGATACCAGAGAGAGACGCATTAGCGCGGTGTGCTATTAGCTTTACTGGGTGGTTTTTCTTCTCTGTCTGTATATCTAGGGTGGTGACATCATCAGTCATTCCAAAGAGGAATGTACATCTTTAGTGTGTTTTCCCAGTCTTAAAAAGACCACTCCTTTTAAAGACAATTGTACACATACACACACCCCCCACACAATCAGAGTTTGTAGGATTCAAACCCCTACCTAACTTATGATACTAGACAGAGAGAGATGCGTTAGCATGGCATGCTATTTGCTTTACTGGGTTGTTTCCTTTCTCTGTCTGTATTTCTAGGGTGGTGACATCATCAGTCATTCCAAAGAGGAAAGTACATCTTTAGTGTGTTTTCCCAGTCTTCAAAAAGGCCACATCTTTCAAAGAGAATTGCACACACAAACACACACCCCCCCAGTCAGCATTTGCTGGATTCAAACTCCTACCTAGCTAGGTTATGATACAAGAGAGAGAGAGACACATTAGCGTGGCACGCTACTCACTTTACTTGTTGGGCTTCCTTCTCTGGCTGTATTTCTAGGGTGGTGACATCATCAGACTGGACATGGCAATGTGTGTACACTTTGTTTTATGCCATTCCAGGAATGGTACATGTGGGTCATCAGGTGTCAACAGCTGGAACAAGAACTCATAATCCTTACCTTGTGTGATCTACCTGTGGACACATCAACATTCCTTCATATGTCAACACATATTTATGCACAGCTTGCTGGTTTTGTGGGTACTACATGTGTCTGGGATGTTGATAAAGGGCTATTCAAAGTGTATGTGAGACGTGTAGCTGTGTTCAGTGAAGTATGTCCTGTTTGGCTGCCTTGCAAACAGACTAGCATGTTTGGGAACCATGATCTGCACATGAACATGCCACGGTTAGTAGGGTTGTGTGTATGTCAGCTTCCAATAGCTCGGTTTATGACTTCAACCATGATGGACTCCATGGCCTTGCAGATCATACTTCATAGGCATACTGGACTGTACTTCCCATGGTGTGTTGTGCACCAACACTTGTGTGGAGTGCCATATGTTTCTGTAACACATTCAATGGTTCCACATCCTGTGTAGGGGGGGGAGGTTCAGCTGACTGTTCAGGTGCAGGATCTGTTTGTTCTGTAGTTTATGCATGACACATATTGGAAATCAATGTAGTCCACTTGATGCCATGCTTTTAGCATTGGGGGTAGCTGTTCATCCATTCTACATGTGATATCTCCTGGTATGATGATATGGACTATCGTCGGTGGGAGGTGGGTATGTATATATGGGCTTGTCTGTCAGGATGTCGGCATTGTCAGTCAGGTACAGTTGGTCCTGACTCATGACATATATGTGTGTACATTGCTATATATGACATAGCTGTCGGAGGTGACATGATTCAGTCTGGACTCCTTCTAAGCTACTCTTTACAGAACACCAACAAACCTGAGCACTAATCACTGTTATACTCCTATACACACTTAACACCCTACTGATCCTTTGTCATCTGGCTACAGAGTATGTCATGATGATATCCCGGCATGTCCAGGGGTTGGCTTTGTGTGCACTCTCCAGTCCAGCTGGTGAATATTGTGATGTAGACACAATGTCACATCTGCCTCATGTACACAGACAAGATTCTCCTCCTCACAACAAACCCAGATATATGTGTGAGATGCACCTATAGAGACATACAGGTTGCTGAACTCTCTCAACCCATGACTGGCATAGTCTATCAGGTGGTGAGGATAACCACACACACCACATATCAGTCTCACATATCCTCTGGCAACAGCACTCAAACCACATTATCACACATACACATACTCGGATGCTGTAAATGAACTCTGCCTAAGCAGCAGAGACCTCCACAGCAGACACACACACAACTGCTACCCCACTACAATACCCACATCTCACATAGTTCACAATGTCAGTGTGCCACACAGTCACTTGCCTTCGGGCTAAACAACACACATAATACACTTGTGATAGGCGACACTTATTGTCAGACACACTGACGTACCACTCACCAGCCCATACAAGGGAATAGTCCCTTTGTGCTGTCTGTCGTGTGCCAGGATCTGCCACAAAACGCATGCAGTCAGGTCACTACAAAGCAAGTACAGGACTGGCACCATCATTGTCCATGCTGGTGCGTAAAACCTCAGATATTACTCCCTGGATCACATGACATGGTACATGGAGGAACACTGTCATCATGTAGCCCAGGCCAATATGACCCTGACCTTGTCTAGCATCTTACACCCACCAAGTGTGATGTCACAGTATACAGACAAACATATCACATTTAAGACTTAGCTAACAGATTGGTGTCATTCATAGGGGATAAAGTGTCTGTCAGCCTGTGGTGACATGCTCAACATGCCACGTAGCTTCACTATGGACAGCTTGCACCTGTCACCCTTGGACCTTTGAATGCTGGCTAAGGCTCTTGCTACCACCATAGCACATTTGTTGAGCAGGGCTCAAAAGACAAACCCACCTACATAGACATTACAGGTTAAATAACACTAAGGGTAATGCTGCTTAATACCAGATGTGTTACCCTCATATTGCGGCCACTCAGCACTCCCCTCAGTATGGGGGATAACAATATATGTGCACTAACAGACGCCTAGTTCAGGGTCACATATGCACACTAGCACTACTAGGTTATGTTTCATGCCATGCTTTCTGACCACAGGACTTGGAACGGACAACACAACTAGGGGGTGTATCCATATACATCACAGATATACACACCTCTGGGTTAGTGGCACTGCACTAAGCATCACAGACCATACATATACAACTACCATTGTGTGAAACTGCCTTTCAGTTTGTTGCCTATTACAGACCACTCTCCCATACTCAGGAACCACACTCGGCTTTCCTGGGAACAGTGGAGGATATGATGGTCTCCACAAACACCATTATATTGGGTGGCATCAGATACACGAATATTGACTGGGGATACTACTCAAGCCGCAACAACCTCGCCCTACAGTCGCTACAATTTGTAAATTCATATGTTATTGCACAACCAGTCACCACAGCCACAAAGGGGAATACATATTGTACCTGATCATCACCAACATGGGGACTCTATGTTCCATACCAGCAATGTACCCCTCATTGGTAAGGTTGGAACATACATCTATCTCACTGGACATACATATACACTCCACACACCCATCCTGGGTAATCCTGCTGACCTTCTGATGAGCCAACACCTCACTTCACCAGAGCATGGTGGTATCCTTCAGAGACCCTGAGACAGTGTCAAATACAGCGCCAAATGCTGAATCCTTTACATACACATTCTATGGACTCCTAGTGGACTGCATGGATTGTGCTACCCCAAATAACAACAAGACTCACTCCTCCAATGGCAGGAGACATGTCTGGTAGACACCAGCCATTAATAAGCTGTACAATGTCAGGAGGAAGCTACTACATGATAGAGCACAATCCCAGACGGGGAAAGCATCTGTGATCTGTACTAGCAGACAGCTATGATCACTCATGTACTTATTTAAGGTCTTCTTCTCACGGACAATTGCACCAGACACGTAGGATTATCACAAGGCCTTCGTCAGTTATGTCAGGAACCTGGGTGGATACTCACTGATATGCTGTGAGTTACTGCATACTGACTATACTTACCCTTAACCCACTGGCATAGCCAACATCCTGGAAAACAGGTTCAGTGCAGATGTCTCCCCCCACCCCCCCTAGGGAGTGACTATCCATCCCAACAGAATGTAACATCCCTGACACCACACAGTAACAGGTGAGTGCTGCCCTCCCCAAAGCATACATTACAGCATCAATGGGACCAGTTGGTGTCCCGGCCTGCATCTTACACGAGCTTCATGACAGACGTAACCCTCACATTACATCACTGTGCAATATCGGAGTTACTACAGGATATGTACCCATGGAATGGCGTACAGCGACAGTGGTCCCACTCCACATAGTTGGTGCCAGAACAGACCACAGACAATATTGCCCTATAAGCCTGACTATCCTGTTATGCAAAGCTATGGAGCGTATTGTCATGGGACTCTTAAACATAGACATCAGGAACCTACAGACACTGTGTCCTACACATTCAGCATTGTTGTGGGCAGATCTTGCCTCTTGAACATGTTTGTATTCTTTAGACGGTTAACAGGTCCATCGACATAGGGACAGCTGTACACGCAGCCTACCTGAAGCTTGCTAAACCCTTACACACAATAACCCACTGGGCCATTATGCATAGGCTCACATTACATCACTGTGCAATATCGGAGTTACTACAGGATATGTACCCATGGAATGGCGTACAGCGACAGTGGTCCCACTCCACATAGTTGGTGCCAGAACAGACCACAGACAATATTGCCCTATAAGCCTGACTATCCTGTTATGCAAAGCTATGGAGCGTATTGTCATGGGACTCTTAAACATAGACATCAGGAACCTACAGACACTGTGTCCTACACATTTCAGCATTGTTGTGGGCAGATCTTGCCTCTTGAACATGTTTGTATTCTTTAGACGGTTAACAGGTCCATCGACATAGGGACAGCTGTACACGCAGCCTACCTGAAGCTTGCTAAACCCTTACACACAATAACCCACTGGGCCATTATGCATAGGCTCACCAGCATCGATATGGACACATATCTCACATGATGGATTGCTACCTGGATCAGGGATAGCACCCACATGGTCAGAATTGCAGGTGCCATGTCTGACTATATACCAGTTACATGTGGCATCCCACACGGCTCGGTCCAGGGACCTCTCTTGTTCAGTATATATTTGTCTGACATACAGGCTACCGCAGGGGGAATATGGCTGACCTTGTTCGCACTTGACTGCAAACTGGGTGCCATATTCACCTCTCCGGCTGCCACATGCATACTCCAACAGGGTCTCACAGAGATGGATGACTGGTGCCTGAGCCATGGCCTACAGCTAAATGCCATTAGTTGCATAGTCATCCCCTTTGGGAATAACAACATGCCCACACATTAACACATAGGTAGTACTCCATTACATATGGTAGGTGTTGTTAGGTGATTGGGGACATGACTTATTTGTACTGTCGCCTTTGACATTCATGTTGCCACAGTGGTTGGACAGACCTTCTATATAAGCAACCTTATCCCATATGGTTTCACATCTAGATCGAGTGATGTCATTGTGCCCCTATACTAATAACAACCGTGCTTGGTTACAACGCCACCTTTGGGGTGTACCTTACCCAACACCTGCGGCAACTGTACTGGCCACAGATACCCAAGCAACAGCCACCCCTCAACAATACCCATGAATCACATATCTCACAAGATCAGTATGCCTCACAGTCACAGCCCTTAAGGCCAAACAACACACCAAATACACTTGTTGTAGGGGACTCTATTGTCCGGCACACTGACGTCCCACTCAAATGACTGAACAAGGAGAAGGTCACTGTAAGCTGCCTGTCAGGTGCCAGGATCCACCACATAATGCAAGCACTCAGGTCACTCCAAAGCAAGTACAAGTATGACTCCGTCATTGTTCATGCAGGTGTGAATGACATGAGACATACCTCCCTGGACTACAGGAAAAGAGACATAGAGGAGCTCTCTGATCATGTAGCCCAGGCTGGTATGACCCTGACCTTGAGTAGCATCTTGCCCTCACCAAGAATGATGCCAGAGTATAAAGACAACATGATCAGTTTCAACAATTGTCTAAAGTATTGGTGTCATTCAAAGGGGGTCCAGTGTCTGTCAGCCTGGGATGACATGCCCGACAAGCCACGTTGCTTCACTAGGGACGGCTTGCACCTGTCATCCTTAGGCTTTTGTATACTGGCCATGCCTCTTACCACCCCCATAGTGCATTTTTTAGGTGAGGCTCAAAGGACAACACCACCTCCATAGACAACCCAGGGATACAAAATCTAAAAGTAATGCTACTCAATGCCAGAAGTCTAAACCTCAAGATGCACGCACTCGAGGCTCTCCTCAGTATGCAGAATATCGATGTCTGTGCAGTAACAGAAACCTGGTTCAAGGCTCCTGAGAGCACCCCAGCACTACCAGGTTATAACTCATACCATGCGTTTCAGACACAAAACTCGGACCGAGGCACAAAAGGAGGGGTAGTATCTATATTCATCAAAGATACCTACACCTCCAGGTTAGTGGCACTGCAGGGAGCATCAGAAACCATCCATGTGCAACTAACAGTGGGCCAAACTGCCTTTCAGTTTGTAGCCTGCTTCAGAACACCCTCCCTATTACAGGAACCCCACTTGGCATTCCTGAGAGCACTGGAGAATAGCAAGGTCTCTCCTAAAACTATGTTATTGGGTGACTTCAACTACCCAAACATTGACTGTGACAACTACTCATGCCCAAACACACTCGCCCAATGGTACCTTGAAGTTATAAACTGTAATGCGATGGAGCAACTGGTCACCACTCCCACAAGAGGGAACAACATATTGGACCTGGTCATCACCAACATGGGGACTCTATGTTCCACAACAGAGGTAAACCCCTCATTGGTAAGATCAGACCATTAACTAATTTCCATGGACATCCATATCCCTTCCCCACCCCCAGCCAAGGAAATCACTGTAAAGAATTTCTCAAAAGCCAACTTTGCACTTCTCAAGACTGAGGTGGAATCCTTCAAAGCCCATGGCCCAGAGGATAATACAGGCCAATCCGCAGAATCCTTTACAAATGCATTCTATGAGCACCTGCAGGAATGCATGGATCGTGCTATCCCAAATAAAATGAAGACTCACTCCTCCAAAAACAGGAGACCTGTTTGGTGGACCACAACCATAAATAAGCTATACAACAGAAGGAGGAAGCTACTACATGACAGAGCAAAATCCCAAAAATGGAAGGCATCTCTGATCAGTATTAGCAAGAAACTTCGATACCTCCTAGAATCATCAAAGGCCAGTTTTGGAAGGGAAATTGCCCTAGACACTAAAGATAATCACAAGCCCTTCTTTAGTTATGTCCATAATATGGGTGGAAACTCCCAGATATGCTCTGAATTGTTGAATAACGGTACAAAATATACCAAACCTACAGACATAGCCAACATACTGGCAGACAGATTCAGCAAAAACCTCTCCCCCCTTCACCCCCAGAGGAACAAATGCCTATCCCAACTGAATGTAACCTCCCTGACATCATAATTGCACAGGTGAAAGCTGCCCTCTCCAAAGCAAAAAACACAGCAGCTATGGGACCGGACGGTGTCCCAGGCTGTGTCTTACACAAGCTCCAAGAAGAACTGAACCCTCACATTAAGTCACTGTTCAAACTTAGCCTTACTACAGGATATGTACCCAAATAATGGCGTACAGCTACAGTGGTTCCACTCCACAAAGGTGGTGCCACAACAGACCCTGGGAATTATCGCCCCATAAGCCTGACTAGTCTGGTCTGTACACCTATGGAGCGTATTATCAAGGAACTCATAAACAAAGTCATTGGGAGCCTCCAGACACTGGACCCTACCCAATTCGGCTTTGTTAAGGGCAGATCCTGCCTCTTAAACCTAGTTGATTTCTTTGAAAACAGTTACCAAAGCTATAGATGAGGGCAAGGTAGTCCACACAGCCTACCTGGACCTCGCAAAAGCCTTCGACACAATACCCCACTTGGGCATCATAAATAAGCTTAGCAGCTTAAATATCAACCCCTATATTGCAAGATGGGTTGCAAACTGGCTCAGGGATAGAACCCACATGGTCAGAATCGCAGGTGCCATGTCCAAATCCAAACCAGTTACAAGTGGCGTCCCACAGGGCTCAGTTCTGGGACCTCTCTTGTTTGGTATATACTTCTCTGAGGTTCAGGCTAACACGGGAGGATTATGGCTGACAAAGTTTGCAGATGACTGCAAACTGGGGGCCATATTTGACTCTCCAGCTGACACAAGCATCCGCCAGAAGGGTCTCACAGAGATGGCTGTTTGGTGCCAGAGCCATGGGCTCGAGCTACATGCTAAAAAGTGCATAGTCATCCCCTTTGGGAAAAACTAGGTGCACACAAATTACCACATAGGTGGTAATCCATTAAGTACAGAAGTAGTAATTTGAGATTTCTGGACCAATGTAGATAATAATCTCTCCTTTGATAATCACATTGCCAAAGTGGTTACAAAGACCTTCTATATATGCCACCTTATCACAAAAGGGTTCGCATCTAGATCAAGAGAGGTCATTGTGCCCCTCTACTCGTCACTCATCAGCCCCATACTTGAATACAGTAGCCCTTTTGGGATGTACCTTACCCGACACCTGCAGCAACTGGAGAGACCCAAAAGTACCTCTCCAAAAGGATCATGGGCTACAAACAGATGTCATATGCAGCTCAACTAAAGAAACTCCAGCTCTACTCAGTTGCTTACCACCTACTCAGAGGCGATCTATGCCTGATATACAAAGCCAGGTCAAACCCAGAATTAATGGACATGCTCCACCTCAAATATCCAAGTCCCTTAGAGATACACGCTCCAGGGACTTAAACCTCAGCACAAGAATAAAAAGGACATGCTGGAGGGACAGATTCATTTCCCAGAGGCTCCCCTCACTCTGGAATAGAATCCCAATTCATATTAGACATAGCCCCTCGCTGACCCTCTTCAAGCCAATTCTGGACACGTGGATGGGAAATTGCAAATTCACCCCGGGATCTATTCTGTGTCCCTGCTAGACAGAGGCACAGCAAACTAATCTTAAAGGGTACCTTCTGTGACCTAATTTACAGAGGCACAGTAGACTAATCTAATAGGGAGACGGAAGCCAAATACACTCTGGTTAGGCTTATAAATGCCCTAGGGCAGATAGACTAGTATCTACCTGTGAACCTATGAACCTATAAGTTCCACATCAAGCAGATGTAGGGACTCACACAGATGACCTGCACAGTTCAGATGCAGTAACTCCAGCTCTACTCAGTTACTTACCACCTACTCGGATATGATGTGTGCCTGTTGTTTGCAGTAATACCCAACCCAGAATTAATGGGCATGCTCCACCTCAGGATATCCAACTCCCTTGTAGCTACACACTCCATGGACATATACCTCAGCACAGATGTTAATAGGACATGCTGGAGGGACAGATTCTTATCCCAGGGCCTCCACTCACTCCAGATTGTGATCACAGTTTCACATAAGCAGAGCCACCTACTAACCACCTAAAGGGTGCATCTTGATGGCTGTATGGGTGATCGTATGTTTACCCATGGGATATCTTCTGTGTCCCTGCTAGACAGAGGCACACTAGCCTAAACGTACATGGGCTATCTTGTGTGACCTACTATTCACTGGCACAGTGTAGTAATCTGACAGGGCTGCAAAAGCCAAACACATTATGGCTAGGCTTGTACATACCCTAGGGCAGATAGCCTAGTATCGACCTCTGAACCTATGATTCTGCTCGGGATGCACATTATTTATTGCTGATACTGTTTGCAGGTCTTTATTGTCTTTGCTTTCCCAGTTTCTATGAACAACTTAGGTATCTGCGGAACATGTTTGATCATGACAGGGTTCCACTATATTATATAAGTGTCTGTTGTCATGTAACTGTGTGCATAGGGCAGATTGCTGGATAGTGAGAGGTTCCTGGTTAACACATGCAACTGCCAGATATGTGTGGCCCGCTGCTGTAGTCAGACATGGCCTAAGTGTGTGAGCATGCCCAGTTCAGGCTTTCCATGTTTTGTTGCCTGACATATGTCTCATTTATTCCAGTGTGTGAGCATGCCCAGTGTGACCTTTCAGTATGTTGCGATCTGAAGTCCACTGCATTTGTGGATGTGTGTGAACATGACCAATATTAACATTTATACTGTGTGTGTTGGAAGTCAAGTTCTGTTCTTACTGCAGGACTCACCTTTGTGTCATAACTAAACAGAGATTATGCTGTGCCTGCAGGGTTTCCATGAGATACTTTGCATAGACTTATCAACATTCCTTCATAGTGGCTGAACAGTGCAATGCAGTCATGGTTTAGTGGTTCAGTACTTTAACTATGGTGCACAGTATCCTGGGTTCAAGGCCCGTCACTACTTTATATTTCCATACTGAGCAGACCAGACTGCTTAAGGGCCAGTTAAACAAATATAGGCATGTTGGCTTTTGTTCTGCTATGCCCTACTTAGAACAGGCTTGTCTAACATTTGCTATATATTCACCAACTTTGCTGGACATTGCCCAATATTACTCGACATTGACCACAGTTGTACTAGTTGGTGTGTACGATTCTGTTTGCGTGTACTACATGGTGGTAAATGCTGTTTAGCACTACCTTAAATTGCTTGACACATGGCAATCATGCCTCAGGTGGTGCTGCAGGGCTGCCTATGTCAGATGCACATACTACACTCCCTGTACATGTTTGAGGCAGGTAGTGTCAACTTAGGCATCCCTTTTACTATATGTGCAGGTCAGAGAGAGGTATAATTTCCAGGGTTCCTACTGAGCCAGTGTATGTGCTATGCGTTGCCTCTTTGCCAAGGCCAAAGCATACTGGGCATGCCTCCTTCTGCCTACTGGGCCAGGCTCAGGTTGTTCCTCCTCTGAGTCATGCTCTGCCTGTGATGACCTTGGCAATGGTGGGGGCTGTTTGGGCCAGGCCTATGCTGGTCCTGCTGCAGCTGTTTTCACAGGATCATATTATGTAGCATAGTATATACCATGACAATTTGGGTACATGTAGTTGTTGAGTACTGCAAGGCTCTACCAGATGTGTCCAGGCACTGGAACCGTGACTTGAGCAACCCAAAGACACGCTCAATTACATTTCGTGTTTGTGTGTGTGCCTCATTATGGCGTTCCTGTTCAGGTGTGTGTGCGTTTCTGATGGGTGTCATCAGCCACGGCTCCAGTGCATAGCCAGCATCCCCCACTAGGTGACCATGTGGGATGTCCCCATTGGCAAATGTCTGGTACAGCTGCGTCAGATGCCAGATATTGGAATCATGGTAGCTTCCAGGGCAGCCAGCACACACATTCAGTATTATGCCCTGGGCATCACACACGACCTGGCAGTTGATGGAGGGGAGGCCCTTGCAGTTGAAGTAGACCCTACCCCGCTCACCGGCTGGTGCTTTGAAGTGTATGCGCGTGCAGTCTATTGCACCCACTACCTCAGGGTATTCCGCTATTTGCTGGAAGAGATGTATATTGCTAGCCAATACCTCATGGGAATTGGGGAAATATACATGATCACCGACATGTGCTGACATGGCATCCAGGAACTGGTGCAGTACCCTGGATGCTGATGCCTGTGATATCCCCATCATATCACCAGTTGGTCTCTGGAAGGTACTTGTTGCTAGTATTCGCAGGCCAGCACATACCTTGATTTCCACTGGAATGGGTTCCCCTCTGTTGTTGCTGTGTGTGAGGTATGGCCTGCACAGCTCAACAATTTGCTGCAGGAGGTCTCTGTCCACTCTATAGCACTCCACTATCTCCAGCTCATGTAGCCCCTGGTAGGTTACCCTGGGCCTGTACACTCTTCCTTGTCTCCACACTGGGTGTTGATCAGCAGCATTACCATTGTCACCACCCTCAGCATATTGCATATGTCGCCTTATGACAGCAATGGTAGCCCCTAACATTTTTTTGTCTCAGTACAGCTTTTTCAGTATTCACTTCTCTTAGCTGACTGCAGTGCTGCAGTGTCTCTGAGGAATACATGGTGAAAAGTTGTTTGCAGAGTTTTAAGTGCTGGACTGGGCTGGTTTACTGCCTGTGTAATTGCCTGATTCTGATTATTTCCACCTGCTAGCTCTGCTGACTCTCCCTGGTTAACTTCCTACTGTTTGTTGTGCTTCCTTTTCCCTTTCCATTTCCTCAAGGGGGCAGCGCCGCGCACACTAGTGCAGACGCGCGCACATGCGCTAACACGCGTGCACACAGGCTTAGACAAAGTTACACTTGTTAATTCCTGCCAAAACGTGTGCACACGACCGCAAAGGCACTTACAAGACTTTAAACTGCCCTACACATGCTTTAAATGCGCTCACACAGGCACAAATATGCTAACACAGATTTAGACAACATTACACAGGCTAACTTCTGCTTACACGTGCGCACACTGTCTTACTCGGGTTTATAAGCTCGCACAAGCATGCATACACATTGCAAGCATTTTTACAAGAAACTTTGGTGATACCCACAGTGTGCACCTTCTATTTCTTGACTTTTGCTAGGATATCTACTGACACACCTCTTCCAGTGATGAGCAACTGACAGCTAACACATGCCACTCTGCTCCAATGAGATTAGCTACTGTCATACATACCCCCCTCATGATGTCATCTATATCCTACTCTGTTACTCCCCTTATCCTAGTTTTGCACTCCACTGACTGTGCTCATTTGCTATGTAGAATTGCGATTCACTATCCTTACCCTCATTTGCATAGGATTGCCTAGTAATGCTTGGTTACATCTCTTGGACTGAGTTCTCCCCTTAGCAACCCCTACTCAGTAGCCTTGTTGTCTTCAGCCTGCCATTCTCTTGCATTGTATATTATGATATCTTATAAAATACCTATTTGTGGCTTTTATTTTCTTATTTTATGATTTTTATAGCGCACCCCGTTTGCACGGTGCTGCGCTAAGCTTAAACCTTGCCGATCAAGGAAAAAAAAAACAATTGATTTTTATTTTTTGCATCGGGGAAATTTGCCACTGGCCGTATATTTGGCCACTGGCATGCTTCCTCAACCATATGCAATCTTTATTTGGAGATGTCACGGCTCCATTGTGCTATTTGCAGAACGGTACTCAGTTGTCAACTGAGTACATTTCTGCAGATAACACGGCTGCTACTCGGACAGGTTTGTGCTTCCTGGATCGCATATTTACCTCATTTGCATGCCTTTCAGCTGCAAGTGAGATAATTTGCATATCCAAGCCCTGTCTGTGTAGGAGCAGTTTAAGGGGCTGTTTGCAATGCTGTTCCTGATCGCTCGTCGGACAAGTTGGCTGCATGGAATCTTACTCTACTCTTAGACTCCGTGCAAGCCTTCATGAATCTGGCCCTTAATTTTTAAACAGTAGTATATGTTCAGTTTTGTCAGTCAGCAGCAACAGATGTAGAATTAAACTGCATGCACTGCACACTTTTATGGCATGAACACAATAAGCAGTGATAACAGCAATACTTTTTGCCATAGTGGTAGAAAAGAATACTGTTCTTTTATCTAGCAAACTTATAATTATTTTTCTTTATCATGTTAAAGTTTCAGCTTTTCTTCATAAGATAATGTTGGACAGATAATATGCTGAGTTAGAAGCAGATCATCAGATTCTGATTCTCTGTGCACTTTGTGAGGATGACTTCATCTGGTCACATTGTTAAAAACTCTGCTGCATAATATTTTCAGTCTGCCATTTCCCTTAAGCATATCCTGTCTTTGGCATGTGCAATTGTCCTTTATTATCCCTTGAGTTAAGTCTTTTATTTCTTATCTCACCTGTATTGTAGTACTTCCCCTCAGTCTCTGTTTAATCTAAGTCAACTTGAGCATAAACAATTCTGTTTAGGAATGTAAAGGACTCTATTCTGATTCCAACTCTATGAATTCCTGCAGTAGGCATCAACTCACCATTGGTTATTGTTTTTGTTACTAAAGATAGCATCATCCTTATTGTTTTATCTCTTCTTTAGCTCCTATCCTCCACCACTACTACCCAAATACAGAGTTTCCTTATAAATTGTTTTTGTTTTTGAGGAACAGGTTTCTGTTCTCTTATAATGAGCATCCATATGTCGAATGTTATACATCCAGAATATCTATATCTTTTCCACCATCTGATCTCCTGATCTTGGACATGCTACATTTCCATAGTTTTCCTCCTGCAGCTGTTGTACTGGAGTAACTACTACCCGTACAACATTTATATTCGATTCTCCCATATGTGCATCCATCTGCTGGTGCTTCTATGTCATTTTCTCATGTTGTATGTATATTCTACTGATATGTTTCGATCTTCCCTGGACAGAAAGGTGGCCTTTATGCTTCCCTGTAATCATTCTGCAAGGAACGTGGCATGTTCTGAACACCTTGCAAGTTGCTACACAAGTCTTTTCCACAACCCTCCCCTGAACATATCCACTCAGAAGAACTATGCTTTCAGCTGACTGAACACATGCCCGATAATGTTTTTGGTTTGCTCATTTGTGGTGTTGTTCTGCTGTTCAGCAGTGATGAGTAACTTTGTTATGTGTGTCATTAATCAAGGTCTAGAACATATCCTGCATTCAACTGAAAAATAGCAGATACATATTGAGGTGTATATGATTTGTGTCTGCTTCCCACAATATCTCCAATTACCATCTAGGTGGCCCTATGTAATTTCATTATATAGGAGGCAGTTTTATATATATATTTATATATATATATATATATATATATATATATATATATATATATATATATATATATGGTATACATATAGATCTGTGTGTGTGTGTGTGTGTGTGTGTGTGTGTGTGTGTGTGTGTGTGTGTGTGTGTGTGTGTGTGTGTGTGTGTGTGTGCGTGTGTGTGTGTGTATATTGTATGCCACATGTGGAATTCACAGACACAGCCTGAGTGCTCTGCAGACACATTGGCTATTAACCCATCTGAGATGCATATTATCTGCCAGTAGATGGAATGGTATTCCTAACTATTGATATGTCCTTGCCCATGGAACCAGAAGGGAACTTTATTGCCAAATGCATACAATCTGTACACCCAGTAATTTTGGATATATGTGGTATCTTAGAAGGCTGTCTCCCCTAGTGTGTTGGATACACAGATATGCTCATCAACATGTAGAAGTAGCATTTTGAAAAAAATAATGGAGAATTCTTTTGGCTGTTGCCTGTGGTACATTCACTGTTCATCTGTTTGTCCCTGAAAGAACCATGTAGCAAATATGGTAAAAGCTATTCATACCTTGCCATTCCTGGGTATATCTATGAAGTGAAAGATGTGAGCTAGCAGTAGTGATTGTTCATAATCGCTGGTTGATGAATGCTGCCTCTCTGAGAACCTTTACTTATCACAGATCAAAGAAAGTTTATGTGTGCTCTTTGTTCTTATAATGACATGAAACTTCCTTCTTCCTTACTGCACCTTAAAACTATGAATTATGACCTCTTTTTAGTGGCACTAAGTTGCATCTCATTATTGACTAAACTGCATCCCTTCTTTTGCACGTCAGTATATGTTCATTAACATACACGATTCTCTGTGCTGTTTTATTTGTTTATCCACAGTATTATCCAGTGAATTACAACCTGTATACATGTGACCACTTAACATACAACAGTGTGCTGCATATTATGCAACTTATCTATGGCTCTCCACACATCATAAATCCAACAATCATTAACTGGTGCAGAGATACCAAACCGTTTACCAGATATAAAATGTTACACTTTGCATAACAACAAAATTTCACTAAAGTATATGATACTTTTGCAACATACTCAGATCTGACATGGAGTCTCAGTCATCCAGTTTGGGCCCTAATAAATAACTAATGCAGGTTTGATTATACTGTAGCTGTGTTCACAGCCTGACATGCATTTAATGATTAGCACTATGGCTTGTTATACTGTGTTAGTCAGCCAGTAAACTGCACAGTCTAAAGAGATAAAATGTTATACAGCCAGCATGGATTGATAAGTAGTGACAGAATAAAAACATCTACCTCCTGAGCATTATTTAATATCCAAAGTACAAAAAATACTTGTTCATGTACAAAGATACACACATAGACTACATCTCCTATATACTGCAAATGAATGTTTTTTGAAAAATGTCCTCCGGGTGCTCCGGTTTCCTCCCACATCCCAAAGACATGCAGTAAGTGAATTGGACACTCTAAATTGGCCCTAGGTGTGAGTGTGTGTGTGCCTTCTGTGGAAGGTTGGGCGCCGGGCAGGCAACTCGACACTGTAAAACTCCACTGCCAATCATGAGCGGACAGATGATCCGCTGTGGCGACCCCTAACCGGGAAAAGCCAAACGAAGAAGAAGAAGTATGCAACCTCTTTCTTCAGACTCTATCCCTATAACAGCTGTAAACACTAATACATAGGTTTTATATGTAGGGAAGAGAGGATGCAAATGCATGGAAACCCAGCAATAAATGTTAATGCACATGCTGTTACAAATGAAAAGAACAAACCTCAAAATATGTGGAGGGGGTATTAACAAACAATTGCTACATAGTGTAACAGAAAATAGTGCAATGAATGGTGACATACAAGGATAGATAGCAGACATATGGTACTCATACAAGGGATCAAGGGAGATGTGTGGACTGTCCTTGCCAGAAGACTTGTTGGTTTGTGTAGCATTAGGTATGACTGTTATGGGAACATTACAGGGTAAGACTGGGGACACATATTAATAGTTCACAGACACAAGCCATGCAGATGCAACACCACCTTCTTGACATGATGCTATTGCAGGTTGTGGACATTATATATGTTTTCTGCAGACAGCAGATGAGCGAACTATTACTATCTGGCAACTTTACATAAGACCATTAATTGCAGATAAGTCAGCATCAGTGTCCCCCTTCCTCTGCATGCCATCCAGTATTTCAGCAAAAAGTGAAAAAGTAAAGAACCAAGGTACCTTCCACACTGACACTGCAAAGCTGAAGTGTGAGAATTTCATGGTTAAAGCAAATTTAATGAAATAGAAGCAATAGTTTGTATAATAAAGCAACCAGACTTTAATAGCAATATAGCAAATATTTCAGCCTAAAGGGCTTATAGCCAATCAATTGCTAGGTGGTGCTCCATGTGCATTATTTTGTCATGTGTCTGTGCAGCACTCAATTACTGCCCATGATTCTTAAATCTGGCAGCCATAAGCTTTTTTCCAGTGTCTGGTGCACCATGATATCCCAAAGAAGCATCTAGTTGGGAGGAGTACACATTATCAGTACATAGGCCAGTACATGTGGTTCTCATTTAAGCAGGCAGCAGGACTCTTATAATGATGTCCACTATTGTGTGTTGTAGGTAATACTGCATATGTCTTTGAACTGCCTGTGATACCCACTACTTAAATACCCATGTTGATAGAGATAATGGAATTTATCACCAAGCATTCTCAGAGAAGAACTATTGTTGAACATGCATCCAGACCCCAAAGGCGTACTTCAGTATACATGGTGGTGCGCTGTATTGTAGTATGCATCTCAGACTTACAGTCAGTTATTTAGGTTGTACACCATATTGCACAATATGGCAGTACCGAAGATGCTTCAACTTAGAACAGAGTACTCTGAATGGCAGGCCTGATACTACAGTAGAGGAGGAGTTGGGTGCAGGGTCATCAGAAAAACTGGCAGCAGCGGCATCTCAAGCAAGACAGAATACCTTGCAGCACTTGAACAAAGACAGTGTTTAGGCCTCAGGTATGGGCTATGACAAAGACAGCACAAAATAAAACTGGTGCATGCATTAAAACATTCTGTTATGCATTACAGTGCATCACCATCATTATTTATGTATGTATGTATGTATGTATGTATTTATTGTTTGATTGATTGACTGATTGATTGACTGGGAAAGTTCAACAGATAGACATATCCTTTTTCAGCTGTGATTCTATGAGAAAAGGTCCTAGAAAGTTAAATGACATTACAGAAAAATGAATTAATCCTTGCATTGAAAAACAAGTATTGCATAGATGTGAACAAAATAATTAAGCATATATATATAGACATGATGAAGATGAACATTGGTAAAGGGCAGCAGGCTGGAGATTCACATAGGTCAAAATTCAGACACAAAAACCACAGCATAAATATTGGGCAGTCAGATTATAAACACAGCTAAAAACATCAGATTGAAGGACAAAAATGTGAATAAAGAGCAAACATTTGTGAAAACAAAACAGCATGCCAGGTTGTTACATTTGTTTTGTTTGATGAGCAACTCCATAGTGATATAGCATGTAAGTACTTTATAGATAATGATTATCAATTCTGCTTTCGACTCCTTTTTTTCTCTGGGGTTATTATCATGTCTATGTGTCCCATGCAGCAGGAAATAACAATATTGTATATTGGATGTTCTTTTTTCCTTCCAGTTTCAATGTGCAAACTCTTCTTCTGTATATAACGTTATGCATAATACCTACACTGTAGTCTGCAGACCCAGTCCTAAATATATACAGTGAATGGACTTGAAATTGGACAGTCCATGTTGATGTTAATATGATGTTTCATTCTGGAAAGTGTTTAAAGAAAATATTAAGGTAATTGTTTCATGTATTTGAAATAAGGAGCAAAGTTAAATAGTGAGGATGTGGAACAGTGATTGTTTGTACCTTGACAGCTACTGTAGTTTATGGAAGCACTTTGGGGGGCTGTATTAAGCAAGTTTAGTTATGTGTAAGTCTTACATGTGCATGCAGATGGAGTTATGCTGGGTGTGCAATATACTGCTGATAACTTGCAATCACTTATCCACTCATCATGCAACAGTCTTTTCTAAGTATTAGTTACTCTCATACAAAACAAATCTATACTTTTCTCACTGCAATATAGACTTGTCACAAGAAACTGTACTTCCTTACTTGTTATTGAGGGTACACTTCTGATGAATGCACCAAACATTTATATAGTCCATCCCTGGCTAGAAAATTTGAGCATCAAAATGGAATTTTATAATGAACCCAAAGTTTGAAGTTATCAGTGTATCTGGATAATCAATATTCCTTGATATTATGTTTCACATAAGAGAAGTAGCTGTCAAAGGTTATGGAGGACAAATCTCTGTGGAATAATGCCAGTATTTGTTTTCTTGTCAAAAATAACATCTCCAAACTTTCATTGTATGCTTTAGATCAGATGGCCAGTTAGTTATCAAAAGAGCTATTGAGCTGGAAATATATAGAAATCAGTGCATAGGAGCTAATGCTGAAGTCCTTGACAAGGGAATTTATTGCTTCTGCATCTCTGATAGCATCAAATAAACTATCTTGAATAAATTTACCATCTTTAAAAAATGATACATTTTCCTATTTTGATATCTGCATGTGTCACATAGAAATATGTGTTTGCCTTTAGAACTAAAAGTTGGAAGTGTACATAGCACAGATCATTTATTTCAAATACACTCTTATGAGATTCTGGGTGGTATGGTTAAATGACTCCCAAACATCATTAATAATGTTAATATTTCAAATCTTATATGTGTGATAAGTGAAACTACTCCTACGGATGTACTCATCCAAAGCTTTTCTCATAGGTTTATAGTTTCATAGGTCACTAGGCTAACATCCCTAGTGCCCTTACAAATTTAACCATATTTATCCAGAGTTGCTCCAATTCTCAGTGGTTAGGTGAGTGTCATTCACAGAGGTAAGGGTCTATGGTAGTTAATATGACTTCCTCCATCCAGGAAGGAAATGGGCACTACCCCAGGAGTGAATTTGTGGTCACCCATCCATTGAGCTAGGTTGCATTGAGGAGCTCTGTTTCATGTGAATTAGAAAATGTGTTCAAGAGAAATCATGGTCTCTGGGAGATGTATCTATTTCTCCAGCATGACCTGTTCATGTCAGAGGCTAGGTTATGATCCTTGGAGTGAGTGATCCCTCTGCAGTTTGATTTACAAAGGTGTAGTATTTCCATCAGGGCTGGGTCAGAGACTGCCCTGTAAGACAGGCAAGATCAACCGTTAGCAACCTGTAGGAGACAGAATACCATGACAGGGCTTTCAGTCTTTCCATGTAAGACTTGTTTTTGATACCCTGTAATTTATTGGTAAGAAACCTCTGTGGTCTCTCCAATTGTTGCATGAGTCTGGTGGGGTACATGCAAAAGGGAGCATTGTACTCAATTATTGGTCTGATGAAGCCCAAGTATAATGGAATTATAACATCCTTAGATCTAGATGTTATGCTTTTACTTATAAGGTGTGTCACATAGAAGGATTTCCTTAATACTGTAGATACGTGGTGGTCAAAGTTCAGATTGCTGTCAACTTGAGTACTTAGATCATGTACCACTGGGTCTACATTTAGAGGGGTGGCATCTATAATGTAATTAGCAGGGATGTCAGCTTTCCCAAAGTGAATAATAATGTTTATTTTTCATTTAACTTTAATCTGAGGCTTTGGCACCAATCCTTTGTCTGCATTAAACATGTTTGCAGTATATTAACATCACTGGGGGACTCAATGACTGCTCTCAATTTGCAATTTCCAGTGAACTTGGTCAGCCACATGCTGTCCAACCTGGTCTTCTGAGAAATAAATTCCAAACAGTAAGGAGCACAGCACAGACCCTGTGGTATGCCACTGGTAACTGCTCTTTTACTAGAGTTGAGGTCATCCACTTTGACAATATGTGTCCTGTTGGTGAGACAGTTGGCTATCCATCTGGTAATGTAGTGGTTAATTCCCAGTTGGGAGAGTTTCTCTATAATAATAGTAATAGTAATAATAATAGTAATAATAATAACTCTCAAGCAACCAGAAACTATAGTTATCTGGCATCTATCATTCCCCGTAGGTGCCGGTTAATTGAGTTTACTGTATCTACATTTACATTTGAAATTCACCTTGGTTGGCACTAGTTTGTGTAAACAAAGTGAACTGTTGCAATCTAGGGACCCAAGTAGATAGCCAGCTTTCCTTTGATAACCATGTTGCCAAAGTGGTTAGAAAATCCTTCTATGTGACCCATCTGATCATGAAAGGGTTCGCATCAAGATCTAAGGATGTAATGGTGCCCCTCTACTCTTCCCTCATCAGACCCATTATTGAGTACAATGCACCAATTGGAATGTACCTGGCTAGACATCTCCAGCAGCTGGAGAGACCACAGAGGTACCTAACCAAGAGAATTACTGGCCTCAAACAGTTGCCCTATGCAGCAAAATTGAAAAGGCTAAGGCTGTTCTCTGTTGCATACCGCTTTCTCAGAGGCGATCCCTGTCTAACGTACAGAGCCATGTCCAACCCAGAATTGTTGAACATGCTCCATCTTAGCAAAACCAAATCTACTAGAGCTACACACTCTAGGGATATAAACCTCAACACAACAATGAATAGAACATGCTGGAGGGATAGATTCCCTTCGCAGAGACTTCTCTTACTATGGAACAGGGTCCCGATCTACATAAGACAGAGCCCCTCACTATCACTCTTCAAGAGGAACCTTGATGAGTGGATGGGTAACAGAAAGTTCACACCGGGGATCACACCAACAACACTACTAGATAGGGACCAAGGGTACTAGCTGCTAGTACAAGGGTCTAGGGAACTACTAAAGGGTCAGTGAATACCGCACAACGTGGCTGGGCTAATATATGCCTTCAGGCAGATAGCTCAGTACCAACCTATGAACCTATGAACCTATAATACCTGAGTGAGGGATTGTGCCAAATGCCTTGGCTATATCAAGATGTAAAAGGGAGCATTGTATTCAATTATTGGTATAATTCCATTATATTCGGCCTTCATCAGACATCCCAGTCACCCAGACATAGATTGGAAGAACTACTCATGCCAGAACACAAATGCCCAGAGATTTCTCAGTTTTTTCAATGAAAATGCCTTGGAACAGCTAGCTGATACCCCCACAAAAGGTGATAATATCTTAGCCTTGGTATTAACCAACATGAGTAACCACTACAGCATCCCTGCAGTATCATCCTCCCTGGTAAGATCTGACCATAAAGCAGTCACTTTTATAGTCACCATCTCCTCCTACCTCCCTCTAGCTAGGGTCAAACAATAAAACTCCTCCAAAGCTGATTATAAGCCTCCTGAGGGATGGTATAAACAGCATCACAGCCCCCTCCCCCTCTCTAGGAACTGGCACCAGTATCCAAAACTACACCAAAGCACTATACGAGCATTTATATAGATGCATGGAATTAGGAATATCTGACAGGAATAAATCATCCTCCAGAAGGAAGACTAAACCTGTCTGGTGGACATTTGCAATAAATAAACTCTATAACAAAAGGAAAAAATGCTGTCCTGGACTAAGAAGAGGCAGGTGCCCATTTGGAAGCAATCTCTCCTTAGACCAAACAAGCAAATAAGAGCACTAGTGAAATCTTCCAAAACAAACTTTGAGTCTAAATTGGCTACATCTACTAGAGACGATCATAAGGCCTTCTTCACATATGTCTGCAGTCTCAAAGGAAGCACCCAGATCTCTTCAGAACTGGTGGTCAAGGACACCACATATACAAATGCCGTAGATATAGCAAACTTGCTGGTTGACAGATTCAGAGAGAACGTCAACCCTCTGTCCCCCCATCAGTAAATCAGGACATTCCCAGTACCTTCCCCCTTCCCCTTATATCTAGGGAACAGGTCATCACTGCTCTCACAAAGGCAAAAATTACAGCCTCCATAGGACCTGATAACATCCCAGGCTGCCTCCTACATGAACTCATGCAGGAACTTGTAACAGCATTAAGTGCCCTATTTAATGAAAGCCTGAGTTCTGGCTTCATTCTAGCTGAGTGGAGAACAGCCACTGTCGTCCCTTTGCACAAAGATGGAGCATCCACCATTCCAGGAAATTATAGATCCATCAGCCTAACTAACCTGATCCGCAAGGCCATGGAACAGATTGTCATGGACGTCGTTAACAAGGACATTGGCAACCTCCAAACACTCAATCCCACACAGCTTGGCTTTGTCAGTGGGAGGTCATGTCTGCTAAATTTGGTCAACTTCTTTGAGACAATCACCAAAGCCATGAACGAGGGGAAGACAGTGCATAGCACCTACCTTGACCTGGCCAAAGCCTTCCACACTATTCCCCACTTGGGCATAATAGATAAACTCTCTCAACTAGGCATCAATCCATATGTTACTAGATGGGTAGCTAACTGGCTCACTGATAGAACCCACCTAGTCAAAATAGGGGAAGGGAAGCCACCTCAAGCAGTAGGCCCATAACGAGTGACGTACCCCCAGACTTCGGTCTTGGGGCCTCTGTTATTTGGGATATACGTTTCTGAGGTGCAGACCAAAACAAGTAGGCTATGGCTGAGCAAGTTTCCAGAGGACTGCAAGTTGGGTGCTTTTATCAATTCCATAGTGATGTGACATCCTCCAAGAGGGTCTCACCCAAACAAATGACTGGTGCCAGAAACATGGCCTCAAGCTAAATACCAAAAAATGCATAATCGTTTCCTTTGGGGAGAGTGACGTCCCCACATATTATCACATTAATAACAATATCCTAAGCATGCAATCAGTTGTGAGGGATTTGGGCACCCAGGTCGATAACGACCTGACATTTGACCACCATGTTGCTTTCCGTTGCATGGAAAGCTTTCTACATGGCCTACCTCATAAGTAAGGGTATCTCATCCAGAGACAAGGAAATCATAATATCCCTGTAATCGACCCTTCTAAGGCCCATTATTGAGTGCAATGCCCCTTCAGCATGTACCTCACAAAGCACATGCAGCAGCTGGAGACACCACAGATGTTCCTCACCAGGAGAAGCCAGGGCCCCAAAAATCTACCATACACAGATACCCTAATAGCCCTATCACTCTACTCAGTTTCATACAGACTCCTCAGAGGTAACCTCCATCTGGCATACAAGGCGATCTTGGACCCTGTCTTGATGGGACTGCTTTATATCTGTAAGTCAAGCTCCACTCATGTAACCCACATGTGCAGCCTTAACCTGGTCTGTGACATCAATAGAACTTGTTGAAGGGACAGATTTGTGTCCCAGACACCCCCCATCTGTGGAATAGACTCCATCTCCATGTCAAGCAGACTACCCCTTTACCCCTTTTTAAGCACAACCTGGATAACTGGATGGGAAACAGAAAATACATCCTTGGAATTCCAGCCATGTCCCTGCTGGTGCTGACTTGTCTAAACATGGGTTAAACTCTTGGCTAAGTTTATAAAGGTCTCAGGGCCAATAGCCTAGTAATTTCCTATGATCCTATGATCCTTTGTACTGCCTTTCCCTCATCCAGGGTCTTGGTGATTTTTCTCAAAAAAGTCAACCATGCTTCATAGGCATGATCTACCTTTAATGAATCTGATTTTGGAGATTGCCAATGTCTTTGATACTAAGGTCCATAATAATTCTTTCCATAGCCGTACAGATGAGGATAGTCAAGCTAATGGGGCTATAATTCCCATAATCAGTTGATGCTCCCCCTTTGTGCAGATGGATTACTGTTGCTGTCCTCCATTCTGCTGGAACAAGGCCAGTTCTCAAGTTGTGGTTAAACAGGGATCAAAGTGGGTGTGCTAGGTGATGTTTTATGTTGTTTAAAAGGAAACCTGTGATGTTGTCTGGTCCCATTGATGCCATGTTTTTGGCCTTGGGGAGCGTGTACTTTTGGGGGTGACAGGAGGGGACAGTGGGATGATGTTTTCTCTAAATATGACAGCAGGCAGGATGGCTATTACCTCTATTTCAGTACTGGTACTGACATCCACAACCTGTTCAGTGCATAGCTGGGTATTCCCTTTTAGATTTTGAACATAGTTAAAGAATGCCTTGTGATTTGGGTCTATATTATAACATCGAAGTTCGTAAACATCGAATGTTATAATATCGAACCCTAAACACCGAAATCTGCAAACATCGAACAGTCAGAATAGGGATTTTTTTCCCAGGGAAAAAAATCACTATTCTGAGAAACATGCACACAACACAAACACACACAAAAAACAGCAATCCACACACATACACTTAAAATCCTACACCTAAACCTAAACTAAACTTTACATACACTACTAGCTATCCACTTACCTTAACCCAACCCTAACCCTAAGGTCTGTCACTATCGCACACTCACCTCACCCGCGCCCTAACTCACTTAACCTGCCCCCCTAACCCTAACCTGCACACAACCGCACACTTACCTGACCCGCGCCCTAACCCTAACTCACCTAACCCGCCCCCTAACCCTAACCTACACACAATCGCACACTTACCTGAACCTGACCCGTAACGTTCCAACATATTGAATGCTGAAAACAGTGAAGCCACAGCAACGTCCCACCAAATTCTTTCCCAGGGAAAGAATTCAGTGTCTTGCACCTATGCAGTTTTCAGCATTTGACATTACTGGTTCGATATTATAACATTCGAACTTTATAAAATTCAATGTTATAATATAGACCCTTGTGATTTATCTGCAACTAGGGAGGCTATCGATTTTTGCTTCATAATTAGGTTTGCAAGACTTGAGAAGATCCCTAATGTGTTTGTTTAAGCTAGAGATAGATTTCTTCCTCTGCTGAGCCATTTCTTTCTTGATCTTTTCTTTCTCTTGTTGAATAACCTGCTTATACTATGGGTCCACCAAGGTGGCTGCCTTTTTTGGCAAGACCTGGTTTAATCTGGTCAGGTACAGCCGATTCTATACAACTGCTTAAGTGGTTATATAGGGCATTTTGTACACCTCTGCATAACAGTCTGTGTTATCTGAGTTTGAGGAGATTTAAAAATTCTTATATCTTCACTTAGTAGGCGGTAATTTGTGTTAGAAAAATTCTTAAGGAGTTTTGAGCTTTTGAGCTTGATGTGGTATCCAGTCTTACAATTACATTGAATGATACTGATTTATGGTCCAATCTTACCAGGGAGGACATCACAATGGGGGGGGGGGGTGCAATGCTTTCCCATGTTAGTGAGTACTATGTCAAGGACATTTGAGCCTCTTGTGGGTGTGCTAACTAGCTGTTATAGAGAATTTGCATTGACAAAGTTCAAGAACCTCTGAGCCAGCATGTTCATGGTAATGTATGTTTCCCAGTTGATGGTACGATAATTAAAATAATCACCCTTGAGTAAGGTATTGGGCTGTATGGAAAGTGACTCCAGTAAGTCCAGGTTTGCTAGCTGTGATGTGGTAGGGGGCTTTGTCTATCATTAATTTGACATAAAGTAGCTCAAGAGACACATACTGATTGACCTGTCTTGAGCTGTACATATCCCTAAAGAAGATGGCTACACCTCCTTCTTAGGTTCTTTCACACTCATTATGTGGTCGAAACATATGGAAGGCATTGTAACCCTGCTTGGCCAGGGTGCTTTCCATGCCATCGAACCATGTCTGGGTGACTGCATAGATGTCAGCATTTTGCAAATTGAAGAATGCTTCCAGGGAGTGCAGTTTCTTGTTTAGACTCCTATCATTAAGCAGCGATAACTTGAGTTTATCTAGACAGGATTTTGTTATGTTGAGAGGTTGGTTATTTTGAAATGCCTAAAAAGGTACAATAGGGGTGGCTAATACCTTTGACAGTATCCGAAAGCCTAGAGGGACAGGTGCAAATCATCACTAGCAAAGCTGTATGGCCTGTCAGTCATGTCTTTCCAGGCTAACAGACATTGGATCCCCTTGGGCTGACATCAGAATCTAAGCCAATTGTTTAATTGCTTGTATATTGGCATCATCCTTTGAGAAGGTGGACTGGTACTTAAGGCTAGGCTTATACCAGTCAGTGACAAATAATCAGGGTGCTCAGTCATGTCTCTCTTCAAATAATCCAGTAATGTACATCTCAAGTCATTCATCCCCACATGGGCTATGACAGAGTCATACCAGTACTTGTGGTTGAGTGTCTTGAGTGCTTGAGTGACTTGATGAATTCTGGTACCTGACAGACATCTAAATGTAACCTGCTTCTTATCCAGCCTAGTGAGGGGAACATCCATGTGTCTCAAAATGGAGTCAGCTATGACCAGCACATTAGGTTTTGTGGGGTTACACCTTAATGGATTATTTGTTGAGCTACTGGTGTGTATATCATTATGTGTTGTGTTTGTTTTTTGCATTGTTGTGTGTGTAAGTGGTTTCCATTTGGGAGACCTCTGATCTTTTGGTAAGTTACTAGGTAATACCTCCATATATGTGGGTTTATGTGTCATGTCCTTATTTAGTATGGGAGGTGTGTGTATGTGTGCTGACAACCTGTTTGGCATTCAATTTATTCTTATGTGAGAGTCTTGCCTCCAATTTCATGTGTAACTACATCTCTCACATAAAGGTTTTGTTTGCTTCAGGAGTAAGTGGTTGTCAGTATACATGAGACAATTGCTAGATTGCTTCAGGATGCCCATGTCTATCAGACTGGCCAGAAAGATGGTAGGAAACTGCCCATCTGTAATACCAGTCTCCTACTGTATGTTTTATTAGGTAAGGGAATGGGTTAATTTGACAGGACTGTGCTGGTAGCACTGAGACTACAAGAGGGACCTATACTTTTTGTAGGCTAAGATTGATCAATAAAACAGTGATGCTCAGTGTGCGACTGACTTGCTCCTAAAGAAGCAGAAAGGCTTGGAATGGTTTCAGTGACAGCTGTTTAGGGAAAAAGTGAGCTTCTAGGCTTTTGTGTTTATAAAAGGGCACTACTAACCTCCACTATGCAAAGAGCAGCCCCACACAAATGCAAATCTTAAATACAAGCAAAGAGAAACATGTTTTAAGCTATCTACCAATCAGGAAAGGACACATTAAGACTTCCATCAGCAAACTCCAACTCAGACAGGTTACATCAACATACTTCTGCCATAGTGGTGCAGAAAAACACCTTCTTAATCTAGAATAGCTGGTTTGGAGACCAAGTGTAAGAAGACCACACAAACTACAAACAACAGCCCTACAACTAACAGATAAAATATAATACAATGCAATTAGCTACTTAAAGCAGCAGCAGACAATACACTTTCCTGGGATTCATCAAGCTCTATGCAAAAATAGTGTTATTCTTGCATGGAGCGTTCCATGGCTATCAAGGACAGCAGCGTGCCCTGCATATTTATGAGGGTGTGCTGCGGTCTACACTTGACGGCCAAGAAACAAGAATGAGTGCAAGGGGCATGACCGAGCAGTGCATGGACACTAAACATGCCCCCTGCACACAGGAAATGCCATACAGCACTTTCTAACCCATACTGGTATAATATTTGAGCTTAGCTCTAATATTATGGCAGTATCTCATTCTCAGTGTCCGCAGAGACTGAAATGTAGAATATATTATTTCAGTGCCTGCGGACACTGAAACAAAAGTGGGAAGAGGAAACCAATACAGGGTGTGTGTCACAGTTTCTGTGACACACCCCCTGTATTGCTAAAGTGCTGTACAGCACTTCTGCATCTTGCAGAAGCAGGAAATGTGTGCAAATGCACACTCACCAGGCTGAACAAGGAGAAAATTACAGTCAGCTGCCTGTCGGGTGCCAGGATCTGCCACATAATGCATGCACTCCAGTCACTCCATAACAAGTACAAATATGTCTCTGTCATTGTCCATGTTGGAGTGAATGACTTGAGACGTACCTCCCTGGACTACATGAAAAGAGACATGGAAGACCTCTTGGATCATGTGGCCTAGGCAGGTATGATCCTAGCCCTGAGTAGCATCCTGCCTTTGCCCAGAATGATACCACAGTATAAGGACAAAGTGATTGAATTCAACAATTGGCTAAGCTTCTGGTGTCATTCAAAGGGGATCCAGTATCTGTCTGCTGGGACGACATGATCGACAGACCACGATGCTTTGCCAGAGATGGTCTGTACCTGTCACCCCTGGGATTCATGTTACTGGCTAAGGCTCTTGCCACCACTATAGTGCCTTTTTAGGCAAAGGTCAAATGACAAAACCACCACCATAACTGGTATAAGCATGCAAAATCTGAAGGTAATAGTACTCAAAGCTAGAAGTGTAAACCTCAAAATGCACTCTCTCTCGAGGCACTCCTAAAAATGGAGAACATCGATATCTGTGCAGTAACTGAGACCTGGTTCAAGGCTCCAGAGACCCTGCAATACCAGGCTACAACTCTTACCACACTTTTCGGCCATCAAACCAGGACCGAAACACTAAAGGTGGAGGAGTGTCCATATTCACCAAGGATATTTACACCACCAGGCTAGTTGCCCAACACAATGCATCTGAAATTCTCCAGGTGCAACTAACACTAGGTAAGGCTGCAATCCAAATTGTAGCTTGCTACAGATCCCCCACCATGCCCCAAGATTCTCAATATACCTTTCTAAACATACTGGAAAATATTAAGATACAAATAAACACCCTAATACTGGGTGATTTCAACTACCCTGCCATTAACTGAGAAAACTACTCATGTACCAACATATTTGCCCAACGGCTTTTAGAATTCATAAATTCCAGTGCCCTGGATCAACTAATCCATAGTCCCACCAGGGACTCCAATATCCTAGACCTAGTCATTATCAACATAGGAAATCGATGCTTCACACCTATGGTCACCTCCTTGTTGGTCAAGTCTGACCATAAGCTAATCACCCTTGACATCCACATCCCTCCTCCACCCCCCAGTAAGGAAACCTCCATAAAAAACACCTCCAGAGCCAACTTCATGCTACTCAAGTCAGAAGTGACAAATTTCATGGCACCCATGCAGTCAGGAATGGAAAGTTCGACTGCTGAAGCCTACACTAAGGCACTGTATGAGCACATCCACTCGTGCATGAATCATGCTATCCCAAATAGAACCAAGACACTCTCCACCAAAAAAAGCCAATCTAGTGGTCCCCTGCCATAAATAAACTTTACAACAAAAGGAAGAAACTGTTTCAGAAAAGAGGAAAATCCCAGGATGCAAAAAACTCCCTTACCAGCCTCAGCAAGAAGCTGAGATCTGTCATAAAATCCTCCAAAGCTAGTTATAAAAATAAAATTGCCAAAGATTCCAAAGACAACCACAAGGCATTCTATAGCTATGTCAAGAATCTAAATGGCAATGCTCAGATCTGCTCTGAGTTACAACAGAATGGCATTAAATATACTGATCCAAAGGATATTGCCAATATCCTGGCAGATCGATTCAGTGCCAACTTCACCCCCCTCTCACCCCCTAAAGGGCCCATCTCAATACCGAAAGATTGCCAAACTAAAGTAATAACAGCCACACAGGTAAAAAATGCATTATCCAAAGCTAAGAATACAGCATCCATGGGACCAGACGACATCCTGGACTGTGTACTACATGAACTACAAAATGAACTGGCACCTCACCTAAGTGTTATGTTTAATCATAGCCTCACCTCAGGCTTTGTGCCCACTGAGGGGTGCACAGCTACAGTTATCCCACTCCACAATGGGGGATCCATCTTGGATCCTGGAAACTACCGCCCCATTAGTCTGATGAGCCTGATCTGCAAGGCCATGGAATGTACTATCATGTAACTTATAAACAAAGACATTGGCAACCTTCAAACATTGGACCCCACCCAGTTTGGGTTCTTGAAGGGCCAATCTTGTCTACTGAACTTGACTGACTTCTTTGAATCAGTCGCCAGAGCTGTGGATGAGGGTAAGGCGGTCCACACACCCTATCTGTTCCTTGCCCAGACCTTCAACACCATCCCCCACTCTGGAATCATAGATAAACTTACTAAGCTGGGCTTTAATCCCTATGTCATTGAATGGGTTTCCAACTGGCTTACTGACAGAACCCACATGGTAAAAGTAGCCAACTCCAAATCCAGCTCCAGACCAGTGACAAGTGTAGTACCTCAGTGTTCAGTCCTGGGACCAATCTGGTTTGGCATCTACTTCTCTGAAGTACAGGCCAACACTAAGGGATTCTGGCTAACAAAGTTCGCAGATGACTGCAAACTGAAAGCCATTATTGAATCCCAAAATTATGTGGATATTCTACAAAAGGGCCTTACAGAAACAGATGCTTAGTGCCAGAGCCATGGGCTTAAGCTGAATGCCAAGAAATGTATAGTTATCCCCTTTGGGAAAAAATATCTACCCATGAATTATCACATAGTTGGCAGCACACTAAACACCGAAAGTGTGATAAGAGTCTTAGGGACACAGGTGGAAAGTGGTCTCACCTTCGATAACCACATCGTCACAACAGTCAGGAAATCCTTCCATGTGGCACACCTCATCACTAAGGGCTTTTCATCCTGAAAAAACAAAGTCATTGTCCCACTGTACTCATCCCTCATTAGACCCATTATAGAATACAATGCCCAGTTTGGTATGTACCTCTCAAGACTTCTGCAACAACTGGAAAGGCTGTAGAAATACCTCACTAAAAGAATCACAGACCTAAAGCATCTGCTTAACATACAAGGCCATGTCAAACCCAGAGCTGTTGGACATGCTACACTTAAAGAAATCCCAATTCCTCAGAGCCACACATTCCAGGGATCTAAACCTTGTCAGCACAATGAACAAAACATGCTGGAGGGATAGGTTCCTGACCCAGAGACTCCCCAGACTCTGGAATAGACTGCCCATACATGTCAAGCAGAGTGCCTCTTTGGCCTTCTTCAAAAGGAACCTTGATGATTGGATGGGGAATAGGAAATTCACCCCAAGGATCACACCAGTCGCCCTGCTAGACAGGGGTCCAGGGAAGGAAATATTGTGGGAAGAAATAGCCAGGGAATTGTTATGGCTAGGCTTGTATAGGCCCTAGGGCCAGTAGCCTAGTACCAACCTATGAACCTATGAACACATACCCCTCAACCGTACAGATGTTTGGAGAATGAAAGATTTTAGCCTCATATTTTTTGCCCACTCTCCATAAAAGTATAGTTTTCTGGCACATTAGTGAAAAATAATTAAAGTCCGAAGTTGGAAAATAATGAGAGACATTTGAGTCTCAGACATTATACCCTTCAGAAAATTCATGCCAATGCAAAGCCAGTTATTCTATCAACTTTCTAAGTTGGCAAGAGCAATAATTAAAAAGTGTCCCTATTTTTGGTCCTTTGTCCCACTTTTATTTATGGCTATGTCCAGATTTCTTGTTTGAGAGGTATGCGCACATAACAGGGGATAAATCCCCAAACATAAATAAGCACAAGCACAGCCCCACAAAAACAGGAAAGTCCATAGAGAACATGTCATGCATCAGCATGAAACGCACAGAATCCTGAAAGTCAAATCACTGCCATTATGTCACAAATACAGTCCCAGGTAGTTGTCAGAACAGTACAATACACGCCCTTATTACCTAAAAAATTAAATGCCCTATAGCCTTGTTTTTAATGCCCGAAGGAATGTTTAAATGTAGCTAAGTGGGTGTGTACATCACAGCTTAAACATCCCGTAGGAGCTAAATGAAAATAGACAAATGAAATTTCCAAGCCAACACAGAGTAGTGATTAGAGTTGCAGCTTTACATGCATGTGTTCACGATTCAAGTCCCAAGCCAGGTGAATTATTTTCTCATGTGAAAGTAATGTTAAAATTATATTTCACCACGAAATGGAAACTATACAGATCACCACCACAAAAGAAGCCAGTGATTACCTTCATAATGTATTAAAATTTCAGTTCAGTAGCTAATCCTTTTGTAGTGTTAAAATTATTTTAGTAAACTTAAATTATGTAACAACTATTTTTGTCAACCCAGGTAGTGTAGCAGTTCCAAAAGTGGGATGTCAGTGTAGAAATATGTGAAACCCCCATATACACACACGTGCCCCATACAGTATAGACACACAACAATATAATGTAATAAAATCACAGAAGAATGTCATGGAAGGTAAAAGTAAAATTGTAATGTGTATGTACATATTTATTTCATATTATACAATGACTGGCCATTAACATACAAAAATTAGTACACTAATTGGTCAGCCCAAACAGTGTAACCATTTTTAATCCGAGAGTATACTAATGGAAAAAGGTCTGGTTGCCTGGACGTTTTCCATTTATATATCTCCTGTTTTTTTTTTTCTTTTTTCTTGTCTGCAGAGATAGCAACAGAGAAATGAAGATCCCCATTGCTTTTTTTTTTAACATATCTCACTATGTGTTAGTTGAAGAACTCATATAACATAGCAAGATATCATAAAAAAAGCAATGGGGATCATCCTTTCAACAGAGAAAGGAAGATCTCTGTTACTTTTTTAATATATCTCACTATGTTATACGAGTTCTTCAACTCTTATAACATACTAAGATATGTTAAAAAAAAGAATAGAGATCTCCCTAGATCTGTTGCTACCTCTGCACAGCACTGATGTACTGTGTAAGTGAAGGAACGCATCCCTTATGCATGTGCAGTACATCAGAAGTGTCCCAGGATACTGGAAAACCACGGAAGGGCAGCACGGAGGCATAAAACAATGATATTATATAAGAAAGGGAAGTATTGTTTTTCTTAAATAATGTAATTGTATAATAGAAATAACCCATGGCTGGGTGTGGGCAATGCTGGATTTACTCCTGGTTGGCATTGCTTGGTCACTCGGGCTTCATGACCAAATCACACCAACTGTGGGTAAATCCAGCATTACCTACACCTAGCCGCAGGTTATTGCTTAAATATAACATTATAAGTATAATATGCATAAATGTGCCTTAATCAGGCTGTATCCATCAGACCTTGTTCTCCCCAACAACAAAATAGCCAGCCCTACCAAATCTCAAATCCAGGATGCTTCTCTCTACAATCACATCACTATACCACTACACCAGCTGAGCTGTGAGAATTAGTAGTGCTTTAATCCGCATATCCTGCATTCAGGTCATTTAACATTAATAAAAAATAAAACAGCAGTCCCACGTGTTGGACCCATAGCCCTGAACACTGCAGTTAGAGGAATGTACCACCACACCAGCTGAGCTGTAGAAGTCAATGTTGATTTTTCTAGCATATCATGCAATAGAAGCATACAATATTAGGGAGAAAGCTTTGTGGAACCTTTGGTGTGCTGTATATAGACATATACATATAAGTATGGGTCTATATTAGAAGACTGAAGATGCATTCTTTTGCATGCGTCTTGGTCGAACTTAAAAGGCTGAAAACGCAATATATCGAAGTGGCTGTTAAGTGAATTCTTTCCATGGGAATAATTTGCTTGGCCGCTTCGGTACTTTGCCGTTTTTGGCACTGTAGTGCGTACTTGGAGTTGGTATATTTAAGTAGGGGGGTGTGGGGGGTGAAGCCCCCCACTTAATGTAATGTTTGAAATTGTTTATTTATTTTTTTGTTGTTGGAACAACGATTTTTTTCCCTTGAAAAAAAAAAATCGCTGTTCTGACACTTCGGCATTGTAAGCTTTCGCTTACATAAGGTCGACTAATCACCATTAACTTTTCGCTTTTTTAAGCGTTCAGTGATCTAATATAGACCCTATATATATATATATATATATATATATATATATATATATATATAGATATATATATATATATATATATATATATATATATATATATAGATAGATATATATATGAAAACGTACAGTCATAATATAGATATACATATATAAAAATATAAAGGAAAGAATATATATATATATATATATATATATATATATATATATATATATATATATATATATATATGCATGTATATAACATACCGTGCAGTCATATCTCAGAGCCATCTCTCTCAACCTGTTAGTGCAAGGAACCTGTACAAAGACTGTAAAGGGGGGGGGGGGGGCCACATATACGGACATATTTCAAGAATTGCTGTTTCAAATGAAGACGTGTTACAGCAACAGTGCATGTTTCAGTGGACAATTACTGAAGGATATGATGACGGAAACTGAAATGTCATGTCATTTATTTACTGACATAAATCCTTGGATCACCACTGTGATTTACCAGACAAATAAAAATAAATTGTGGAACTGAACAAAAGTATGGTCCAAACATCCAGACATCCTGTGAAAAATCTGGTAGTGCAAAGGTATGCTCAGAACCCCTTAGTGCAGTGAATGTGGATCAAGCCTGTCAAAGTTGGGGGACAAAGGCCTGAAAATAGGGACATGTCCAAAATACGTCAGTAGATAAGCTGAGAACTTTCATGTAGTAACAGTGTATGCCCTAACATATGTCAGCTGAAATATCACAATTTCAGGACTCAATTGCTTCTCATTAGTTACTGACCTCAATCCCCATATCATCCTATTGATGTGTCATGCATACATAACAATTATGGGGACCAGACCAAAGATACTGGCCACACAACTGGACATCCTATGAATATGTGAACATAACACAAAATCAGGGAAACTACACTGAGCTACCGAGCAATGTCCAGACTACAATCAGACTGACATAACACTACCCAGGTCCAGCTCTTAGGCTGTACACATGCATTAGCAAATGTAACAGGTACTACAGGTATGTAACACTAGTGGAAAATAGACACTGGTGTGAAAGTACATACTCCCAAACAAGTGGACCACAGTCACAGTGACATACTAGTAAGCAAACTGAACACAACAGTATAATACTGTGTGAGCAACCACATACCTTTTGCCACTCACACATTACCCCTACATATACTGCCCCAATTCATAGTGTACTGGGAATCCTGAGGTGTTACACGACATTTCACAGTCAGCCCCTGCAAGCATATGGACCTGATGGACCACCAGCAGCTGCAGCAGCATGCAGAGTCAGATAGGTAAGGGATGTATGACACTCACAGCTGCTACTCTCCCTACCAAGCCCAAAAACATATACACACAACACTGCTACACAATCTTGGCAGTCTGTTCACAATGGCCAGAGAGACATAACTGCCATATGTCTAGATTTCCACAGAATTACCAGTGTGTGGACCCACAACCCTGGCCACTGCTGCATACCACGGCCAGGAGTCTGCCAGGCCAGTGGCATGATAACTGGAGTGCAGCTGGTAATTACTGATATACCATACCTCTGCACCTCATAGTGCAGGACATGTGGACAATGCATGGCATACTTGTGAGACAGGGGCCTGGAACGAGGGACATATCACACATAATGCTGTTACAAACTGAAACAGTAGCTGTTCTTACATGTATTGTTGTAACATCACATCCCTGAAGGATATGATGTCTGGAACATCAATGGATTACAACATTTACTGACTACAATCCTCACATTATCCTGCCAACCCCACAAAAAAAGATGTTGTTTGAGGAACCAACCAAGCATAATAGGCAAACATCTGGGCAGTCTGTGGACAACATGCCAGTTGAGAGGTATGTCAGAGGCATATCACTGTCAGATGTCAAGTCACCCAGTAAATGCATGTCCAGACAAACCCGGTCAATGTAGCAACGCCCCATGTGTATAACAGGAGTAATGACATACAGTCTGTACCAAATTCTGTAGCCTTGGCCCTCATGTTGTTGGGCTGTCTCCACATGTCCTGTCCTATGAGGTATTTCCACCTACTGTCTGTGAAGTAGCTCCCACACCACCTTAATGTCCCCTGCACAGGCAAGAGAAATGGGCAAGGCCCACATGAAGGGTATCCCGTATGTTGAAACTAGCAGCTGTGTCCAGGCCCACAACACAATAGTATTTGGGCACATACATAGCTTTATGGCTTCAGCAATACCTGACAGGACAACACCAACCCCCCCAAGGTAGGCTAAATGCCTGTGGTGGACAGCGGCAATACACAAACTACAGACATGGTCCCTATATTGGACACATAAGGCAAATCAGGAGCATGCACCAACTTGGCATCAAGTCAACCTTTGTCTGATCAAGCATATAAGGTCACAGGTGAAGTACTGTAAGGCTAACTATGAGTACATATTGGACACATCTACCAAGATCAATCACAAGGCCACCTTCACATATGTCTGTAATCTCTGAGGCAACAAATCAACCCACCCTGTAATGGTGGATATTCAGACCACATACACACACACAACATAGCTATAGGCAACCTGCTGCAGCTAGGTTTAGGGCAAACATCACCCCCTGGCTCAGCAGCACTATAGCTGGATATGCACAGCACCCACACCCCTCCCCTCATCACCAGTGAGCAGGTACATATTGCCTACTGAAAGGCAACAAATGTTAGTACCCATGGCACCTGATAACATCCCTATCTGCATCCTACATGAACTCAGGCATGTGCTCCCAGCTCCATTGCACAATGTAGTCACACCAAGCCTTGACACCATTCACACCCCATCCACATGGAAGATGACCAATGTCATCCCTCGACACAGACATGAATGAGGAGTACAGGAGTAAAAAATTAACTAGCCCTCATTGGAGGAAATATGACACTTCAGGACCAGCAGTGCAATGCAAGCAGATACAGTGCTGATACAGTACAGGGGTATGGTGTGGATGTGAGTGGTGGCTACTACTATTTAATGCAGCTGTGCAGGTTCTGTAAATACTGTTGTCAAATGTATGAGCTCCTGTGATGTGTCTCCCTTTTTATGTCTTCCAGGTGCAATGTCGCATCAGCAAAGGTTAAATTTCTCAGCAGCTGAGACAAATACAATCATAGAAGCCATACTACAGAACCATGCCATAATGTTTGGCTGGAGCTAGCAACATCTGCAGGAGAGGATCAGCCTGTGGGATGACCTGTCCACAGGGTAAATGATGTTGGCCGGCACGCATGTACATACGAGCAGGTCCAGCATTGTGGAAGTGACCTCATATGCCATACCCAGCAAAGGGCTGCTGCAGTGGCCATGAACCACACAGCCACAGGTATGGGCCTGGCCTTGCAGCCTCACTGACACCCACTGGGGAGCTCCTTAGTACCTTGGGAGACCCATCCCAGTACAACATCAGAGTACATATCCCCCCACATACTGGAGGTGGGTGGCACCCAGACAGTGGAAGAGGAGTGTGCAGGTAAGGATGCAGTGTAGATTAATAGACTAGTATAGCAGACATACTTGCAACTGTAGAGTATCTATGTGCATGTGTCAGATCAAACTGCAGTTGTGGATGGGGTTTTCTAATGCACAGACGTGCATAACTATGGTGAAAAAGAGCAAATTGTGTAGTATTGGGGGTTGAACTGTAAATGTGCAGACATGCTGCATCCATCCTGTACCAATGCCACATGTGGGTCTGCTGACAATACTTCCCTCCCCCAACTACCTAGGTCCCTTCAGTCTGCATGTGGGATGGCAGCCTGCAGCTGATGAGTATGCAATTGTTCTGTTGTGGTTTGCCAATACCACAGGCATGTGAAGGCCATGCAATATACCATGCACACAACTGTCACTCATAGCCATATTGCTTTATGTGCATGTTCACTTGTGTTGGGGTTAACTGCATTACATCACAGTGGTCACCACAGGGGCCTATCTGATGACAATATAACATCCCTGTAGCATACCTCGATCCCTGTCAGTGCAAGACCTCTGGACAGAGACCAACAAAATGGGTGGACAAATGGCTTAAGGTAGCGACATGTGTGAAACATTACTGTCATACAGTGAATATAAACAGGGTGCACACCCCTGTTAAGATGCCAGGTGTTTGTGATATATATACAAATTGAGACCACAATATGTCAGTCCACATCTTTCCCAAACTGTAATGTGACCTATGCCATGAACAATTCACCTGTAAAACCAACCAATCTGTTGCCCACCAAATACTGAGTATACAAACCTCACAACAAGCTGTGTGCATATGTGTACACACCCTAAAATAACATGTTATTGCAGCAGCTTGTAATTTACTGACAGCATACAATCTGCTTGGGGACACACCTGCCTTCAAGTAAAGCCCCTCTGAGTAACAGCAAATGACAGTCTGCTGTCCAAGTGGGATAATCATGACGTGCTCAGTTGCCTTCAACAGCAACAGCCATGGCTTGCAGACAGCTTACAAATCAGCAAAGAGATCTCATATTTGAAAGGTATCAGTCAAGAGTAGGGTAGAACAACATCACCACAGCATCGCATATACCATGGAACACAGTGGAGACAGTTGGCAAAAGGTGGACTGAATATGGGACAACAGTGCTACTGAAAAGAACCTGACATCCCTCCAAAATTTATGGCAACACATGTCAAGACCTGGTCATGGAGGTTGCCAGGGGACATACAGCAACACTGAGGGAGTTGCATGAATCTCTTGCTAGTACTGGTGTTGTGTCCTCCTGTGATAACACTCTCCCGTATTCTGCATACGTCTGTCCTATGGGGTAGTATTAGAAGATGGAAGCATTTCCCCACACAAAAAACATCCAAGAGTGGATACAAATTGCAATACAGCACATCACATCTTCCATAGACAGATGTGAAAATGTTTTAGGTTGTAATGAGACTATGGATCTACCTCACTGCCACAATACCCAACGATATGTGTGGTAACAAGCAACACCTCTCATACCCTGAAGACCAACATCCCCATGGTGAATCACACTGGTGGCAGTGGCCTGCTGTGGGGATGCTGTTCCAAAGCCAGAACAGGGCCTGTAATCACAGTGGTGGGAATTCTGAACATTTCCAAATAATACCCATGTCTGCCCAAACTCTATCAGGCATCTGCAAGAATACTGAGGATGGGGAGGTGTGTCAGCCTTCAACATGACAAAGAACCGAAGCATACATCCAAAGCTACTTTAGAATGGCTCCACCTGAACACATGCATGGCTATGGATTGGCCCAGCCAGAGCCTAGACCTACAACAGATAGTAAACCCCCAGTGTGACCTGACGAGGGCTGTGCACATGAGCTGGCCTTGCAAATTGACAGAGTTGGGTGACCTTTGCATGGAAGAGTGGCCAAATAATTCCAAGTCAGGATATGCCATGCTGATAGACACCTTCACAAGAAGAGTGAATGCTGTAAGCCATTTACAAGGTGCTTCAACAATGTATCATTTTAAGGGTGTGCACACTTATGCAATCACCATATTGTACGTATTGCAATCATTATATTTTACATGTAATACATGTGTTTGTTTATTGATTGGATTGTACAAGTCATATGTCACATGAAAGGTGGGTAACATATTTGGATGCATTATTGTGGTCTCATTTTGTATATTACAAGAACATGGCATGCTAATGAGGTTGTGTACACTTATCATATACACTGTAAGCTTAGAAAGTTGATGGTGTAACAGAAATTGTGTGACCATACATTCACTGCTGGTTTGGAGGTCTGACACTCACATGTATGTCATTAATCAGTGATGTCACTCCTCATATCATCCCACATATGTATCAGAGAAACAGAGGTGCTATGAGAAATAGAGCAAACATATGAGCCAGACTTCTACACATACTGTGAGGATATGTAGGGTTGTGAGGTATGTTCTGTAGTACTTTCCACTGCGCTATACAGGTGAACAGCAATGATTTGTATATGGGCACAGTCTGTGCTGGGGAATGGCCTTCAGATACTAAAACTGATCATGTATCCCAGAGATCTATATTGTTAGTTACATGTAGTAAAACTGGCTGCAATGCATGATGATGAGGGCTGTGTGTAATGCATGTCACCATTGGGTAATGTATGGTCTGTGTAACAGATTTGTGCCACCTCACCTGTAAGTGTGTGTTTGTGTGTGTGTGTGTGTGTGTGTGTGTGTGTGTGTGTGCGTGTGTGTACCAGCCATTGACAAAGTGTAGGTATTAATGTACATATGCTGTCTTCCCCTCACAGGTGATGATGGGCTTTGGGTTACCCCCTTTTGGAAACTGATATCATTATCTCTGCAGACTCTAATAATGATGATAGGAATAGTGAGGTACAGGTGGAGTTTTCAGGGGCTGAAAATGTGTTATTGGTTGGCATCCCACTCATGTCCACACTTTCACTGCACACAGTGATAATGGCCACACATGCCCCATCACCAGTGGCCATAGATGATGGACATTTGGCAGGTGGTTGCATTGAACATGATAGTGTGGTGACTTGGCAGGTGTGAGTGTAGACACTGGCCAGAGTGCAGGTGAGGTCCCACACAGGTGGATGGACTGGGGTGCATGCAGTAGGAATGATGCTCGTTGGGCCACTGTTGCAAGTGCTACAGAAGGAGTCACCAGATGCATGTTCCAGGTTGTCATAGATACACAGGCACAAAGTGAATGCCACAACACACAAATATTCAGTGTGATGAATGCAACTCTCCCTGATTTACATAGCGACATACATGACCTTGTTGAGGCCACTTGTCAAACTATTGAGGTCATGAATAGACAGTGGGGTCAGACCTTGTCAATCCTTGACCATGGCATGTCTGTGCTAGAGCATGTGGTGGGAGATGGGCATTGGCCACATGGATGTAGGTCATAACTAACAACAGCTGAGAGTCTATGGGGCTGTGCACCGTCATATTCCCTTAGTGGCAGTGACACCAGCACTACTGAAGGGTGGTTGCTGCCCACATCACACCAGAGCAAGCCATGGCCATGTATTCCTGTCTAGTCTGGTCAGGGGCACAGATCCAGTAGACAGCAGTCACCATCAGGAAGGAGTACTGTATCTAGCCTTGGGCCTGGTGGTGCCAGTGATACCCCTGGCAGGACCAGTTCCCATGTCCATGCCCAGAGACAGTGACCTGGACACCCTGCCATGTATGGTACACAGCTGTCTGATGTACCCCGGTGTATGTCAGCCATGTTACATGACTGTGTGCATTCATACACACGCACATCTGTAGCACAGGCAGGTCACCTCCAGACACACACAGCACCTCTGCACAGCCCATCTGTTGGATATCCCTCCAAACACACACACATGATGTCAACCATATGGCCCAGCCTAGGCCTCTGGCAAACCCACACCACACCCTGTGCATATGATGATACCTGTGCCACATCCCTATCATCCATACCATCAATGCAGAGACATGTTAATATGGGTCTGATGCACATTGTGAATATAGTACTGGGTAGCTATGTAATACTATGTAAGGTGCTGTCTGCTTGCATTTATTATGGGTACACATTCAGGTGTATGTACATTAGCCAGGAGGCATTATTACTGTTAATACCACTGAGTGAATATAGTCTGACATGCTGTATTCTGCTAGTGTTCCAGGTGTCTGTGTGTCTGCAGGCTGTGGCCCTGCATACATTCCCAAGAGGGAGTATGGCTGACTGGGAATACACCGACCATGGCATAGGCAAGGTACAGCTTTATATGTACATGTACCAGGTGTGTATGCATGCAACAGTGTGTGAGGGACACTGTTGTCAGATAGTGTGACCTCCCATACATACCCCTTGTCACAGACAGGTAGCCTTCAAACATGTCAGCTCAGTGCTGTGTACTACCACGGGCTCATACATGCAGAACAGGTTTTTGCAGTACTGTCAGCAGGTCCCTCACAAGCATAGCCATTACATTAACTGCAACAGATTCACCTGTCAACACCTGTTGGGTTAACCCTGATGCAGTTGACGAGGGCATGCATGATACTGTGTATGACAGGTCTGTGTTATGTATTCCTGAGTCCACCAGGTGGAACAGGGACATACAATGGTATATCCTTTGCATACACACAGTAAGGTCTGACACACGGGATGTGCACACAGTAACATAACACAGAGGCCAATACACAGATTAGTAAACCTACATTTCCACCATTATGTACTGTACTACTACATACACATGACATGCCCCACATAGATTATGTGCATGGGACATAACAGACTACCTCTTACAACATGTACATGTTCTGAATGTCTCCATGGATAGTGAGATAACCCACCAGACATAGGAAATGGAGATATGTAGTGCTCCTACATGCCTGGACAAGTGATAGCGTAGCAGTGATTGTATCTGCATGATGTTTCAGACAGGTATGATGCAAGATGCTGACATGTGCATCACTACCCTCACTGTGGCCAATTTGGCAATAATATCCCATAGATGGGCATTGTTAATGGACACAAACCACATATAGTTTGCCAAAAAAAAACAAAGTTATAAGCTTGTTTCCTGCCCTTCCTTTAACTAGTATAGTCCAGATACAGCTTTGATGTATCCAGGACTGTTTGTAAGCATCTGACCAGTGCCAAAAAATCTGCTGTTCAATTGTTCCCTTTGATCTGCTAGTTCTCTCCTCTCCTGCACTTTTACTAACTTATTAGTCTACCACTCTACCAGTCTTCTTGTATAAATTATTGCAGCACACAAAAGTGCTACCAGCACTAAATGTTCACAAGGAAGCAGCTCCAGTACTCATTATTAATGCCAACCCCTCCAGGCATGTCTAAAGTTTATTTTATTGTGTTTTCTCATATTAACCTGGTGAACTTGGCCATCCTGTGGCAATGTAGCAATGGCCTCATGTACACTGACAACCCTCTCCTCTTACCTCACAACACTGAGACTTGTGAGAGATGCACTTACATATCCAAATTGGAAGCCACAAATTCTCCAGCCAAGACTGGAATAGCTGATCAAGAGGAGAAGGTCAACATTTGCACCACAAAACATGGAACACATAGCCCTCCAAAACACACACCAGCACTACCTTCACATAAAAACTCAAACCACACACCCACCTTTGTGGAGGGTCACATTACAAATCTACTCAAACATCAGAGGCCTCCAAGACAAAAATACACTCAACCACCACAACACAACACCAATCAAGAGACACATAACTATCCTAAACAGCATGCCCAACACACTAGTCATAGGTGACTCGATAGTGTGGCACACTGATGTCCCACTCACTAGGTTGAATAAGGAGAAAATAACAGTCAGCTGCCTGCCAGGTGCCAGGATCTGTCACATAACACACGCACTCAGCTCCATCAACAACATGTACAAATATGACTCTGTCATTGTACATGTGGGTGTGAATGGCCTGAGACATACCTTCCTGGACTACATGAAAAGAGACATGGAGTAGCTCTCAGATTATGTAGCCCAGGCGGGTATGACCCTAGCCCTGAGAAGCATCCTACCATCACCCAGAATGATACCACAGTACAAGCAGTAACTGATTGATTTCAACAATTGGCTAAGTTTATGGTGTCATTCCAAGGGGATACAGTGTCTGTCTGCCTAGTATGACATGATTGACAGACCTTGAAGCTTTGCAGTGATGGCCTGAATCTGTCAACCTTGGGCTTCCGGATACTGGCCAAGGCTCTTAACACCCCTATAGTGCCTATATAGGTTGTGTTCCAAAGATCAAATAAAAACCATGACAGGTACAAACAAATGCAATCTGAGGGTCATGCTGCTCAATGCTAGAAGTGTAAATCTCAAATTGCACTCACTGAAAGCACCCCTTAAAATGGAGAACATCTGCTGTAACAGAGACCTGATTCAAAGTAGCAGAAAGCACCCCTGCAATTCCAGGATATAACTCATTCCACACCTTTCGGTCCAAGAACTCGGACCAAAGCTCCAAAGGCAGTGGTGTTTCCATATTCATAAAGGATGGGCACACCTCCAGACTGTTAGCCCAACATAATGCCTCAGAGTTACTTCAGGTGCAGCTAACATTGGGTAAGACAGAGATTCAGGTCATAGCCTGCCATAGGTACCTAACCATGTCCCAAAAACCCACACTCCATATACCTAAGCACCCTGGAGAATATCAGGGTCCAACCTAGCACTCTCATACTGGGCAACTTCAACTTCCCCTCCATTAACTGAGAAAACTACTCATGTAGCAATACACTTGCCCAGTGTTTCCTAGAATTCATTTATTCCAATGTCCTGGACCAGCTCGTTCATACCCCAACTAGAGGTAGCAACATCCCTGACCTGGTCATTCCTAACATGGGCAACCATTGCTCTACATCAATAGTCAACCCCTCCCTGGTTAGATCTTACCACAAACAAATCACCTTGGAAATTCCCATCCATCCCACCCCCCATGCAAAGGTAACCACCATGAAAAACTTCTCCATAGCTAACCTTGGGCTCCTTAAACAGAGGTGGCTAACTTTACGGCACCCATGCAAATGGAGAATAGTTGCATGACCACCAGATCATACATCAATGCACTGTACATACACGTACACAAATGCATGGATCTCGCCATACCCAATAGAACCAAGATGCTCTCCTCCAAAAAAGAAAGCCAATCTGGTGGTCCACTGCCATAAACAAGCTCTACAACAGAAAAAAGAAACTGATGCAAAAAAGATGGAGTCCCAAGACTGGAAAACTCCCTTATTAGGCTCAACAAAAGGTTGAGATCCCTCAGCAAATCCTCTACAGCTAGCTATGAAAACAGAATTGCAGCAGATAGTAAAGACAGCCACAAGGCCTTCTATAGTTATGCAATGAATCTCCATGGAAATACCCAGATTGTTTCTGAGCTACTGCACAATGGTACCTTCTATGCCAAGCCAACAGATATTGCCAATATACTGGTCAACAGATTCAGTACCAACTTTACCCACCCCCCCAAAGGACCAATTACAATACCAGTAGATTGCCAGACACCCAGTATTACTGCTGCACAGGTTAAAACAGCACTGTCCAAGGCCAAGAATACAGCTTCTATGGGAACTGACAATATCCCTGGCTGTGTTCTACATGAACTACAGAATGAACTGGCACCACACCCGTGTTCCCTCTTCAATAACAGCCTCATCTCAGGCTTTGTCCCTACTGAATGGTGCACTTCTACAGTCATCCCTCTCCACAAAGGAGGAGTGACTACAGACCCAAGGAACTATCTCTACAGTAGCCTGACAAGTCTGATATGCAAAGTTATGGAATGCATCATCATAGACCTAATAAACAAGGATATAGGGAATCTTCAAACTCTGGATCCCACACAGTTTGGTTTTGTGAAGAATAGATCATGCCTGCTCAACCTGGTTGAATTCTGTGATTCAGTCACCAAAGCTGTGGATGATGGCAAGGTGGTTCATACAGCCTACCTTGATCTGGCCAAGGCCTTTGATACCATTCCCCATGCAGGAATCATAGGAAAAAACACTAAGCTAGGCATCAACCCCTATATCACTTGATGGGTTGCACACCGGCTCACAGATAGAATCCAGAGTGTGAAAGTAGCTGACTCCAAGTCAGACTGCTGACCAGTCATGAGTGGAGTCCCACAAGATTCAGTCCTGGGTTCTCTCCTGTTATCTACTTCTCTGAAGTCCAGGCCAACATGAAGGGACTCTGGTTGACAATGTTTGTACATGATTGAAAGTTGGGAGCTATTATTAACTCCCCAAGTGATGTTGACATCCTGCACGAAGGCCTCACTGAGACCAACGACTGGTGTCAGAACCATGGCCTTATGCTCAATGCCAAAAAATGTGTCATCATTCCCTTTGGGAAAAACTCAGTTCCCATAAATTACCACATCAATGGTAGTCCACTGAACACAGAAGGCATTATAACAGATATGAGAACACAGGTTGGCAGCAACTTGTCTAATGACCACCACATTGCCACTATGGTCCGAAAGTGCTTCTATGTGGCACATCTCATTACTAAGGGTTATGCATCCAGGACGAAAGAGGTCATTGTCTCGCTCTACTCTTCCATCATTAGGCCAATCACTGAGTACAATGCCCCATTTGGCATGTACCTCACTAGACACTTGATACAACTGGGTAGGCCACTAAAGTACCTCACAAAGATGATCATAGGCCTTAAGCAGTTGTCCTATATGGACAGACTCAAACAACTCCAACTATTCTCTATCTCATATCATCTACTTAGAGGTGTTCTCTGCTCAACTTAAAAAGCCATGTCTGACCCAGCTCTGTTAGAAATGCTACATTTAAATAAATCCCAATCCCTCTGCACCACACACTCCACATGCCTCATCCTCATTACCACAATCAACAGAACATGCTGGAGGAACAGGTTCATAACCCAGAGACTGCCTATGCTATGGAATAGACTTTCCATACATGTCAAACAGAGCACCTCCCTGGCCGTCTTCAAGAGAAATCTTGCTGAATGGATGTGACATCGAAAACTCACCCCAGGGATTACTCCAGTAGCTCTTCTCAACAGAGGTACTCAGAACTAATGTTGTGTGGCATGATGCCAGTGTACTCCTATGAGCTAGGCTTGTAAAGGCTCCAGGTTCATTAACCTAGTACATATATATGAACCCATGAACCTAAACATCTGGATATTCCATAGACATCTGTACAGAGGAGTGGTATGGCCTGCGCAATGGTTTACTATGCTGCATGTGAGGCAGATGCCGTTACAACACTATAGAAAGTAATGCCATTGGGAGGTGGTAAACAGGTGTGTATGGCATACCAATCAAAATGGTATCAGCCAAACAGAATATGATCTTCGTCCAAAGAAACACCCAGACACACACTTGCCAGTATTGGGATTATAACTCCTGCCTGTTTATCTACTTTTCCTATAGTGTTATGCAGTCATCAGATGCAATGTGGAGCTTATACAATTTCACCTACTCCAAAGGTACTTGTAAGGTGAATGACATCAACAGGACTAGTAAATTAGGGTGAGGGAAGTGTAAAGGATGATACACAACTTAAAATGGTATGGCACAGTATTTGATTCTCGCACACACACTTGTCAGTATTAGGATTAGAACTCCTGCCTATCTAGTTATTCGTAATACAGTGTTATGCAGTTACTGCATGCACTATAGAGCTTACTGGACTAACAACTGGCTAAAGATGCTGATAACTGCAAAGCTGATGTAAAGTATTACAGGTGGGAGAAAGTCTGTCTTCAGGTTTTCCTTAGATCTTTCTAGTTCTTTCTCTCGTGCACTTCAAATAGCATAATAGCTTTGCACTTCAACAGGTTATTGCATCAATAAGTGTAGCACACTTGGGAGCCATCATCAGTAATCTTTCCTCACAGAATTAGCCCCAGTACTTAGTAGTCATGACCACACCTACTTGCATGATTGAAGTGCAGTTTTCTGTGCTTTCACCCATTAACCTGATGCACTTGGCCATTCTGAGGCACTGTTGTAACTGCCTCATGTACGCAGACACCCCTCTCCTCTACACTCCAAACACTCTGACTTGTGAGAGTTACCCCATATTAACAAATGTGGAAACATGCACTCTCCAGTGAAGACTGAACTAGCTGGTCAAGAGGATGAGGTCAACACCTGCACCACACCAAGTGGAACACATAGCTTGCCAGAACACCCAGTATCACAGTCCTGACATACACTCACAAACCACATACCCACCTGCACAGAGGCACTCAATGGACATTTATCCAAACAGCACAGATCAGCAAGACACCCACTTGGCCACCACAACACAGCACATGCCAAGGAGACATATGTCACCTACACAGTGTACCCCTCAACCTACGCCTGTAAGGCTAACCACCTTGCCAAATACAGTAATCATGCATGACTCAATACTGAGGCACACAGATGTACAACTCACTAGGTTGAATATGGAGAAGGTAACAGTCAGTTGTCTATCACATGCCAGCATCCAACACATGTCACATCCAGTCAAGTCACTCCACAACAACTACAAGTATCACTCTGTCATCAGCCGTCTGGGTAAGAATGACCTGAGATGCACCTCCCTGGACTAAATAACAAGAGACATGGTTGATCTTTCAGATCATGTGGTAGAAGCAGGTATGCCAGTAGCCCTGAGCAGTATACTACTGTCACCCAGAATGATGCTGCAGTACTCTCAACAAATGATTGACTTCAACATTGGCTTACATGTTGTTTGTCATTCTCAGGGGATCCAGTCTCTCTCTCTCTGCTTATGATAACATGATTGACAGACCTCAATGCCTTGCCAGAGATCGTCATCATCTGTCACCCTGGGTTTCCAGGTACTGGCTAAATCTCTTGACACCCCTATAATGCCTTTTTAGTCAGTGTTCCAAATCATTACCACCATAACAGCTAGATATGAATGCAATGTGAGGGTCATGCTGCTCAACAGTAGACATCTAACTCTCAAGATGCAGTCACTCTAAGCACTCCTCAAACTAGTGAACATTGACAGTTGTGCTGTAACTATGTGCTGATTTACAGCAGCAGACACCAGCCCTGCATTAACAAGCTATGATGCATTCCACAGCTGTCAGCCCCAATGCATGGACCACAGCTCCACAGGTGGGGGTGTCTCCATATTCATATCAGATACATAGACCTCCAGACTAGTATCCCAGCATAATTCATCTGAGATACTTCAGATACAACTGACTTTGGGTAATAGTGCAATGCAGGTAATAGCCTGCTATGGGTCCACATCCATGTCCTTAGACTGCCAATCCACATTCCTCAACACTATGGCATCTATCAAGGTCCACCCCAACAGTGACATAGCAGGGCACTTCAACTACCCCTCCATCAACTGTGAAAAGTAGTCAGGCACCAATAGGCTGGCTCAACACTTCCTGAAATTCAGCAATTCCAGTGCCCTGGACTGGCTCATACTAGCCCCTAGTAGAGGAGGCAACAACCTTGACCTGTGTTGATTACTTACTTATTGGACCATTGCTCAACAGCAGTAGTCAATCCCTACCTGTTCAGATCCAAACATGATGTAATCACCATGGCAATCTACATCTCACCCACATCCCCTACAAAGGTATCATCCTTGAAAAACCTCTCCAAAGCTGACTTTGGACACATAAAAACAGGGGTAGATGACTTCAATGCACCCATGCCAATGGGAAATAGCTGCATGACTGTCACCTCATACACAAATGCACTGTACAAACATGTACATGAATGCACGGTACTAACCATAGCCAACAGAACCAAGAAGCTGTCCTCCAAACACTGGAAGCCAATGTGATGGTCCCCTGCTATTACTAAAGTGTACAACAGAAGGAAGACATTGTTGCAGAAAAAGGTGGCATCCCAAGACTGGCAAACCCCCTTATTAGCCTAAACAACAATGTGAGATCCCTCATAGAATCATCACCAGTCAGCTATAAAGGCAGAATTTCAGCAGACACTAACAACAATCACAAAAGTAATTGATAGTTATACCAACAACCTCCACAGCAATATCCATAAGTGCTGTGAGTTACTGCACAATGCTAACTCCTATCCTGAGCCAACAGATATTGGCAACAGTCTTGCCAACACATTAAGTGCCAGATTTACCACTCACTCCCCCATAAGAGAACAATCACATTGGCAGATGAATGCTAGGCACCCAGCATTACTGCAGCCCAGGTTAGACCTGCATTACTCACAGGAAAGAATACAGCTTCCATGGGACCCAAACATATCCATGGCTGTGTTTTAAATGATGTACAATGAGACCTGGCACCACATCTGTGTGCCCTGCTCAGTCATAGCTTCACCTCAGGCTTTGTCCCTCCAAAATGGTGCACTGCTACAGTCATCCCTCTCCATAAAGGGTTAGCAACTACAGACCTAGCAGATTATTGGCCCATTAGCCTGATGAGTCTACTATGTACAGGTGTGGACTGCATCATCAGGGACCTGATTGACAAAGATATTGGTAATCTCCTAACTCTGGACCCCACACAGTCTGGCTTTCGGAATGGCAGATCATGCCTGCTCAACCCAGTTGACTTCTTTGAGTGAGTCACCAGGGCTGTGTATGATGGCAAAGCATGTAATAAGTCTGTCTCAATCTGGCCAAGGCTTTTGGTACCATTCCTCAGTCAGGAATTGTTGATAAACCCAACAAACTAGGCATCAACCCCTATATCAGTAGGTGGGTTGCAAATTGGTTCACAGAACACACAGTGTGACAGTGGCAAACTTCAATTCATACTAGCAAGCATTCACGAGTGGAGTCACACAAGGATCAGTACTGGATAGTCTTCTGTCCAGCAACTACTTCTCAGGAGTCCAGCCCAACACAGAGGAACTCTGGCTGACCACGTTCACAGAGGACTGCAAGCTGGGAGCTATCATTAACTCCACAAGTGATGCAGACATCTTACAGAAAAGCCTCACTGAGACCAATGAGTGGTGTGGAAGCCATGGCCAGAAGCTTAACACCACAAAATGCATCATCATCCCTTTGGTAAAACACTCAGTCCCCAGTAAGTACCACATTGATGGAAGCCCAATGAGCACTGTAGGCATTATAACAGATGTGGGGACACAGGTTGACATCAACTTCTCCTTCACCCACCACATTGCCACTGTGGTTAGGAATTCCTTCTATGTGGCACATCGCATTACAAGGGTTTTGCATCCAGGAAGACAGAGGTAATCATCTCTGTCTACTCTTCACTCATTAAACCACTCATCCAAGTATTATGACCCATTTGGCATATACCTCACTAGACACTTGCAACAGCTGGGGATGCCACAGTAGTACCTCACAAGGAGGTCCTTTGGCATTAAACACATGCCCTACACAGACAGACTCAGAAGACTCCAGCTATTCTCTGTGTCATATCACCTAGTTAGAGGCTAGCTGTGCTTGGCTTACAAAGCCATGTCTGACCCAGCTCTTTTAGAAATGTTACACATGAAGACATCCCATTCTCTCCACACCACACATTGCAAAGACTTCTACCTCATTACCACAATTGACACAACATGCTGATGGGACAGGTCCCTCAACACGTGACTGTACATGCCCTGGAATACACTTCCCATACATGTCATGCAGAGCACCTAGCTGACACTGGTTCACAGAGGTCTTGATGAGTGGATGGGTAATAGACAGTTCACCCCAAGGATCACTGCAGTGGCTCTACTTGATACAGGTACTGGGAGGTAACATTGGGTGGCACAATAGCAGGGCCCTTCTATGGACTGGGCTTCTAATGGCTCCTGGGCCATTAGCCTACTACTCAATTATGAACCTATAAAAGGGATGACATCAGCAGGACTGATAAAGTAGGGCACTGCGTGTTAACTGTATCAAAATACATTGTCCTAAAAACAGACACGCTTACACACATTTGCCACATGTGAAAATAGAACCTCTACCTAACTAGTTATTTGTACCATAGTTTTATGCAGTTATCGCATGCACTACAGAGCTTATTGAGCTCAGAGCTGGCCAAAGGTACTGATATGGGGAATGACATCAGCAGGACTGATAAAGTAGGGCAGTGGGTGGGAAACATATCAAAATACTTCTGCTTCCAAGCATACACACTTACACACACATTTGCCAGATACAAGAGCAGAACCCCTGCCTAACTAGTTATTTCTACTACAGTGTTAAACATTTATCGTATGCACTACTGAGCTTACTGGGCTGACAGCTGGCCAAGGTTGCTGACAAAGGTACTGACATCATCTGGACTGATAAAGTAGGGCAGTGGGAAGTGTTGTGAGTGGGAATGGCATAAAAATGTTTCACCTACAAATGAACAAACAAACACACAACTCCCTCAGTCTTGCACACACAACTATCTCACACACACACACACACACACACACACACACACACACACACACACACACACACACACACACACACACACACACACACCATTGCCAGTGGTGGGTTTAGAACTCCTATCTATCTAGTTACTTGCATTATAGTGTCAGGCAGCTATCACAAGCACTACAGAGCTTATAAGGGTAGCAGGTGTCCAATGGTACTTCTAAGGTGAATGACAGCAGCAGATCTTGTGCAGTTGGGCAATATGAAGTGTACTGAGTGGGAGCAGTCTGCTAATAGTTAGACCTACAGAGACATGGACAGGCAGGTGATGTGATATTAACACCCAGTACTCAGTACTATTACACAATGGGGCTCACTTTTATGCTTTCATGCGCCACTGTTTAAAAACAGTATGTAACTGTCCACAACAGGACATCGCTGTGTGGCATTCAGGGTACCCATGTGTGTAACCCACGCTGCTGTGTCTTTCCCCCTGTGTCTCTTTGTCTATCACTCTCTGTCTCTCACTTCCCCACATCTGTGTGTGTGTATGCTTGACATATTTAGTTATCTACTGGCCATATATGTCTGCATGTGTGTCACACACAACATTTGCGGATATATCAAATATGGACCACCTACAGCTAGCTAGGGGTAATTCTGTCTGATATGTGTGTAGGGACAGTTAAGGTGTACATAGTTGTCTGTATGCACATATATATCTATACAATATAGTCATATAGACCAATGTAGGTTCCAACATGTCCTGGGATTCTGTAAGTGTAGGAGCATGCCCAGTGTGACCTTCACTACATAGCATGGGACCACATTTCAACATGTCCTTTGCTTCTCTAAGTGTAGGACCATGCCCAGTGTGACCTTGCATAGTTGAGTGGGATTCCATTCCAGAGATAAGTGTACTCCGGTCCAGGGTTTTGTGTGCTACAGACATACCTCTCAGAAGTACAGAGGACTTTTCTCAGGATAATGTTTTATTTTGGCAGACATTTTCTGACATATCTGTATTCTGACAGTGCAATGTATTGTGTTATTACCTAGTGTCAGACATCTTCAAATCATCACAGTGCTTAACCAGAGGAATACTAGTTGTGTGATGCATAGACTGATATTATAATGGCAGCTATGTACATTCTTGCCCAACAAGGCCATTTGGGAGGTGTGGCTACAGCTAGTTGTGTGATAGTCCAGCAACTTGTTGATACACTGGCTGGAGATCTTCTGCTTCTGTGGTATCTGTGTAGACTGAGATGTGATATCCTGGTGTGGCCATTCCTGTCTGATGTACATTTTCTGGCAGATTGTCTGGGTGTTTGGCTAGAGGTTTTGTCCAGTCTTCATAAACATGTGTTTTTATGACAAGTTATTTCAGTATACCTGCAGAGTGATGTTACAAAATATTGACAGACATTTCTGTGTCAGCCTACATAACCTTCAGACAATTCCTGCTACTGTAAACCCCTCACCCTACCAGCTATCTCAGTACGTCAGGGCAATATTTACCACACATGCCTGTCATTGTGCCTTTGTTCCACATTTACTTCTGCCCTTGTTCAGACGTGTTGTTGTCAGAGGTTTTGTTTTATGGGTGTGGGTACAGACTGCATTGTACTATGCAGGCATGTCCATTATATACAAAAGCAGACATAAAACATGGAAAAAGCCATAATGACAATTACCACTGGCAACAGTACCAAGAAGCATGGTTATTCACAAAAGCCCTAGCACCTCGGCTACACACAGCCCTCAAGACATCCATTATATGTGTAGTATATTCCACATAGCACGGTGACTTTCAGGTATGTTAGTGGCAGAGCAATAGGTGTCACTGACATGCATAATCATTGGCACTGCAGTTATCTGCACATGGCCCTGTGACAGACAGCCTGTACCTAGGGCAGTACAAGATGACAGCGGGGAAAATATGCTGGCCAGATCCTGACAGTATTGACCACACATGGACATAGCTCATTGACCCCTGCATATTGATCATATGCAAGATGTTTTCATGTGTATTGGGACAGCCCTACCTACCTGGGATCTGCTGCTATTTCCCTGCAAATATACATGTTACTGCATTTCTGTGGGTACATGGGTGGGCACACCTGTCAACTGTAGACATTTGCAGAGACTGTGCTGATATTTGCTTTACATTTTGATTTCATTTACCATACTATTGTGCCATGTCTTAGTGACTACAGGCATATCAGTGAGGAGCACAGGTGAGATTATTATGGCATACATATGCATGTCAGACTTGTTACCCTTTAGAGCCTTACTGCAACTGTGAGACCTGCTGTGTGGGTCTGTGGGGGGTGATTCAACATTGCTGCCATTTGTGGAGATTTTCCAGACATTTATCTCTGGTTTTCTACTGCTGACTTGTTGTGTGGGGTCTGAGGGGTGGGTATGGGACCCCACACTGACATCCTTGGCTGTGAGCTATACCTCTCCCAGTTATCTGGCCCCACAAATATACTGCAGTAGGATTTGCCACCTTGGGTACTACTGCATAGTGTTGGGAGGCTGGTATTGGGCAGACATTTCCTGGTGTCCCACATAGCTGTCAGTTGTCTGCTGCTATCCCAGTAGTCCATCTCATTCCCTTGCATGCATGCAAAAATGCCATACATATGCTAGCAGAACATACTGATACATTCATTTACTGTTAAAGCAACTGACTTACCTTGTGTCTGTGGCAATTGTGTGTACGGAGCTTGAGGGTTGCCTATGTTGGATCCACACAGTACACAGCCTATACATGGTAAGTTACAGGTAGCGTGATGTGTGTGTCATTCCTTTTTACTGTGTGTGCGAGTCAAGAGAGGTGTCAGTCCCTGGGTGCCTACAGTGTGAGTGTGTGTGCTATGCGTTGCTTCTTTGCCAAGGCCAGGCTATACTGGGCATGCCTCCATCTGCCCACAGGGGCTGGCTCAGGCGGCTCCTCATCTGAGTCTTTCTGTGCCTGTGGGGTCCTTGACAATGGTGGGGGGCTTTGTGGCCCTTCCCCATCCTGTTCCTGCTGCAGTTGTTTCCACAGGATCATATTCTGTAGCATGACACATACTATGAACGTTTGTGCACATGTCAGTGGAGAGCACTGCAAGGCTCCACTAGATATGTCCAAGATGTGGAACCATGACTTGAGCATCCCAAATGCATGCTCTATAATGATCCTGGTTTGTGAGTGTGCCAGCATACACATTCATGATAATGCCTTGGGCATTGCACATGACCTGGAAGTAGATGGAAGGGAAGCCCTTGCAGTTTATATAAACCCTACCCTGCTCACTGAGTGGTGCTTTGATGTGGATGTGCATGCAGTCTATGGCACCCAGCACCTCTGGTATTCAGCTACATGGTGGGAGAGGCACATATTGATGGTCAATTCCTCACAGGTATTGGGGAAGTATATGTGGTCACAGGCATTTGTTAGTTTGACATCCAGGAACAGGTGGAGTACTCTGGATACAGATGCCTGTAACGCCCCCATGATATCCCCAGCAGGTCTTTGTGCAGTACCTGTAGCTAGTATTCTTAAGGCTACACATACCTTAGTAATCACTGCAATGGGTTCCCCTCTGTTCATTCTGGATGTGAGGTGAGGCCAGCACACCGCCACAATTTGCTGAAGCATGTCCATGTCCACCCTGTAGTGCTGTACTATCTCCAGGTCATGTAGCCCCTGGTAGGTTACCCTGGTATGAACACTCTTCTCCTCCTCCTGGGTCTGGGGCATTTGTCAGCATTATCCTACTCTCTGCCTTCATCCTCTGGCACATACTGATGGATCAAAGCAATGGCAGCACCTAATATTTTTCCAGTTAAGATTCCTCTGCATGTATACACCAATGGTTCAAAGTTTGTGGGACAAACCAGACTGTAAGGTGTTTCCATATTTTATACTGTGGTGCTACAGATGCTGCCTGTATGATTGGCTCACTATGGTACATTTCAGCTGCCACCTATATTGCTCATGGCTTTGATTTGGCCACTGTGAGTGTTAGAGGCATTACTGGTAATTTGCACATGATTGCCTTTATTCTTCTGTTGCCTTTTTTCATTATTTTTAGTTACATCTCCTCCCACTTTCAGGTATGCAGCCACCTGCCAGGTGTATTGTTATGTGCTTTGCCTGCCCATTGTAGGATGCAAGGGTCCCATATTACTGACTTCTGCTTCATATTTCTTCTTTATTGTGCTGTTGCCCTTTATTTCTTTTACATCTCCCATTTTCAGCTATGCAGCCAGCTGCCAGCTGTATTAGTGTGTGCTTTACCTGGCCCATTGTAAGTTGCAAGAGTCCCATATTAGTGATTTCGGTTTCATTTATCCTTTATTGTGCTGTTGCCCTTTATTTTTTTTTTTACATCTCCTCCCATTTCCAGCTATGCATCCACCTGCCAGCTGTATTAATGAGTGCTTTCAATGGCCCATTGTGTGTCGGCGTATCCCATATTGCTGTTTGTACTGCATTTACCTTGTTCTGCTATTTCCTTTTACTTTCCCTAATTCCTTCCTGTTTAATCCCTGGTGCACCTCCCAGACCCATTTAGTTAGTGCAAACAGCAAGAAATGGCCCTCTCCTGGCCAAGAACATGCTCTTCAGTTCATAGATAAGAGTAAACAGCCTCAGACACACCCCCTCACTTAGCTGTGCTTAGTTAAGCAGACAGCAGCCAACAGAGCTCCAATGTGTTTACAGCAAGCATGACACACACCCTTTTCATGTTACTTGCTCCTCCTGCCTAATGATCATGTTAGAGTACCTACATGGTTAGGTGCAGTCTGACACTTAGAAGAAATTTGTGATTCAGTATCAGCCCCCTCATTAACATACCCCATTGCCTTCAGCCCTAGTTACTGCACTACATATGAGTCTTCCACCTTAGCAACCACTGTTCCCGGATATTATTTACTTTTTGCATGCCATTGCCTATAATGGCAAAATGCAGAATTCCCTACTTTTTTATGTTTTAAATGTTCTTTATACATTTTCTCCCCCCTCCCACTAGAGTACCGCTACCCATGCACTCAATGGCCAAGATCGGCCATCAAAAGTAAAACTTTATATATTTTTTTTTTCTTTGAAGGGGTTTTGCATGCCAATGGCCATATATTTGGCCATTGGCATGCATAGCCACTCTAATATATGCGTTATTGAGTGCTGACCTGCCTCCTTTGTGTAATTTGCAGAAATGTATTCAGTTAGTAACCAAATACATTTGTGCACCTTACACTGTTCCAGCACGGAGACTTGCCAACTTCCTGGATTGCTTGATCAGCTCATTTGCATGGTTTCCACCAGCAAATGAGCTGATTAGGATCTGGCATGGTTTTCTGTGGTGGAACAGTGTAGGGCCGCTTGTATACTTCAAAATGGCATGTACCTGGATCACTCTGCAGCCATTTTCCATGCAGGAGCGGTTACAATGTTCCTGCACAGTATATCACCATTGATGAATCCCTGGGTTTGTTTTTTGAAACTGCAAAAATACAGTCACAGTATATTTGAGAAGTGCAAAAATATACTTAGAGACCTTTTGTCTGCTTCCCAGCTCGGATAAACCAGGTAAAAACTTACTGCCACTAGATGAATAATCTCAGTCCCCTCCATGTAAAACCAGTAAAGGAGTGTCTATAGTGAAGTACTACCACAAACAAACTTAAAAGATGCAAAATGCAAAAACTTAAAGATACAGATACAGCAGTGTACTTTAAACATCTTATAAAAATGTGATTATTCAATAAAAGTCTCCACTTTGAAAAAATGAGCCAAGAGCCACTCACTTATACAGAATTTATTAAGGCATTAAAAATAAGATAAGCTTATTAATAAACCCTCCAGCTGGTAAAACTACATGCAGAAATCTCAAGTGTTTCCCCAACCCAAACAGATCAGGCTACCTCCCAGAGCACTAGATCAAAAATCCACTGACCTCCTTGTTTTAAAACAAGTACTTGCTAGAGTGTAAAAATATGCTACTTTATCCAACAGCTAGCAAGATAATGAATTTAGAGCCAGTAAATTAGTAGAACAGACAATAAGAGGCAAAGTGCACTTTTTCAATATAAGCACAAGAAAGGCACATAAATTGCTCAAGATTTCAACAGCAGTGTAGAAAGGGAGGAACTTATGAAGATCAATTTACAGTGGAGGTGGGTGGCTTAAAATCACCAGGATTAATGGGGAGAGTGGGTGGGAAAACTAGCAGGGAATCACCAGCAATGCTTTAGCTTATGCAGACTTGAACTCTTTTCAGGAAAAAAAAGACAAAGGCCTAGAAATTCACTGTGTATTTTAGTATCACTCAAACAATTTAACCATTGAAAAAAATATGTGAAATGTGCACCTTAGCTAATAAGTATCTATCTCTCACGCAGAATAAAAACACAGGCCAAGCAGATTTCTTAAAACAGAAAACAAAATGGAGCAGGTAAAACAGAAGGCAGCTTTATCACTCATAGACAAGAAAATTTAGGTTAATTTCCTCACCCAGCTGGGAATCACCAGCAGTGCTTTAGTTTATGCAAGCTTGAAATATTTTCAGAAAAAAGACAAAGGCCCTGAAATTCACTTTGCATTTAAGTATTACTCAAACAATTTAACCAGTGAAGAAACATGTGAAATGTGCAGCCTAGCTAATTGAAGTGTTTACCTCTCAAATGGAACAAAAATACCAGGCCAAGCTGATTTCTTGGGTCTATACCAGAACATCGAAGTATTAAAATTTCGAATGTTCTGATATCAAACGCTATTCAGTGAATGCTAAGAATAGCAAAGCTGCAGAACAGCAAATTCTTTCCTCAGGAAAGAATTTGGTTGGCTGTTTCTGTGGCTTCACTATTCTTAGTGCTGTAGTGGAAAGTTATGGGTTAGGTTCAGGTAAGTGTGATTGTTTGTACGTTAGGGTTAGGGGCGGGTTAAGTGAGATAGGGTTAGAGAGCGGGTTAGGCGTGTGTGTGATAGTGACAGACTTTAGGGTTAGGGTGGTTTAAGTGCGTTAGGGTTAGGGCGCAGGTTAGGTGAGTGTGCGATAGTGATGGACCTTAGGCTTAGGGTTTGGGTTAAGGTAAGTGGGTAGATAGTAGTGTATGTTTAGTTTAGTGTAGCGTTAGATGTAGGAATTTAAGTGTATGTGTGTGGTTGCTGTTTGTTTGATGTGCTTGTTTTGTGTGTATGTGTTTCGGAGCAGCAAATTATTTTACCTGAATGTTCGATATTTTCATGTTTAGATGTTTTGGGGCCGATGAAATAGTGTTCGCTATTTTCATCTTTCAATAATGTGATATAAACGCAATTTCTTAACATAGAAAACAAAATCGAAGAGGTAAAACAGAAAGTAGCTTTATCACTCACAGACAAGAAAATATAGGTTTAATTTTCTCACCCTGCAGGGAATTGCCATCAGTGTTTAGTTCATGTAGGTTTGAAATCTTTTCAGAAAAAAAGACAAAGGCCCAGAAATTTGCTATGCATTTAAATATCACTCATACAATTTAACCAATGAGAAAAAGGTGTGAAATGTGCATCCTAGCTAATTTAAATGTCTGTCTCTCTCTCTCTCTCTCTTATGGAACAAAAACACCAGGCAAGCAGATTTCTTAAAACAGAAAACAAAATGGAGCAGGTAAAACAGAAACAGTATTATCACTTAGAGATAAGAAAATATAGATTTGCTTTCCTCACTCAACATGGAATCGCCAGCAGTGCTTCAGTTTATGCAGGCTTGAATTCTTTTCAGAACAAGACAAAGCCCCAGAAATTCACTGTGCATTTAAGTATCACTCAAACAATTTAACCAGTGAAAACCCGTGAAATGTGCAGCATAGCCAATTTAAGTGTCTATTTCTCACATAGAGCAAAAACTCCAGGCCAATCAGATTTCTTAACACTGAAAACAAATTAGAGCAGGTGAAACACAAAGCAGCTTTATCACTTGCAGACAAGGGAATATGGGTTTACTTTCCTCACCCAGCTGGGAATCACCAACAGTAATTGTGTTTATGCAGGCTTGACATCTTTTCACAAAAAGACAAAGGCCCAGAAATTCACTGTGCATCTAAATATTCCTCAAATAATTTAGCCAATGAAAAAAGCATGTGCAGTGTGCAGACATGTTAATTTAAGTGTCTATCTCTCACTTAGAACAAAATTGTCAGGTCAAGCAGATTTCTTAAAACAGAAAACAAAATGGAGTAGGTAAAACAGAAAGCAGCTTTATCTCTCACAGACAAGAAAATCTATGTTTATTTCTGTCACCCAATAGGAAATCACCAGCAGTGCTTTATTTTATATAGGCTTGAAATTTTTTTCAGAAGATTACCTTATATTGATCATTTGTAAAGTATGCACTGATGAAGCTGAGATAAACTGCATTAACTTGTAATTCTGTATTTCTGTATTGATTAGTATACCAATATCAGTAATAAACTGATACTTGTATGTAATGATGGAGTGACAATCTTTACACTCGCACTGAAACCTTTCAAACATCTGCAGTTCATCTATTTTTCAGGGGGGGGGGTCTGTCAGTGATTATTCTTTAAGGTTCTAGACTGTGGAGCCTAACAGGATTTTAGGGCTATGTCTATTAAGCATGTTCATTCACTTTTACTCTTAGATAAGCTATGGTTGTCTGTCAAGAAAATAACTGTAATTGCTGGGCAGATTTGTGTGCGATAATATGTGCATGTTTGTGTGTATGTTTTTATGTGTATGTCTGTGTGTATGTGCATGTTTACATATATGTGACTCTGCCTCTGCAAGTGCACCTGTGTGTCTGTGCATGTGTGTGTGTGTGTGTGTGTGTGTGTGTGTGTGTGTGTGTGTGTGTGTGTGTGTGTGTGTGTGTGTGTGTGTTTGTGTAATGCCCTATTAGGGGTTTCTGGTTCAGCGACTTGCTCAAAGCCACAGATTTCAATATACAGAGATTCAAACCCTTCACCCTTGAGGGGCAGCATTCAGCCTAGACCAGCTGACAGACCTCTTTAACCTCTTTTGTAGTGAATCTCATCAGTCATTAGACGTTCATAGTTCTTATTGTTTGGAAAATGTCTGCAACACCCGTTGTAGTGCTGTTAACCTTTCAAGTGAACTAGAGTTGTCTGCCACTTAAGGCTCTGAGCTGTTAATGAAGTGCTTTCTGTAGTCAAAGTACAGGATTTTAATCCTCCCACCTCCTTTACCTTCAGTGTGACAGTAAACAAATCATTCAGGCAGTACTACTGGGTCACCCCTGAAAAGGGACACTTTCTGCAGTGGGTTTATGCGATTAACAAACAGATTAAAAACAGTATTTGCAATTTGCTCCTTTTGTGGCCTCCTCCCTCCAATTAGTTTTGGATTTTAAAAATTATTTTGGTCTGTCCCTTATAATATTTATGGCTTTATGGCAAATTGCTAGGTATTACAGTAAATAAATAATGTCAGGCATGTGAGTTTCAGACAGTGCACTTCAGAAAAGGCTTGCTAATAACACATTTTGAGTGTATAAGAGAAAGTTATAAAGTTTGTTTCTGATTGTTGGATCTTTGTCTCTGATTCTTGAGTCAAGAGACTAGAAAAGAAAGGGATGCCATTCATTTGGAGGCACTGTAGAGTTCTCAGAGAAGTGAAGTGAAATATGTTTCTCTGTCATTATTTATGTATCTGTTAATGCATTTTATTGCAAGCAAACTTCTAAATGTAGACAGTCATACAAGGGGCTATATGAGGCAACATCTGTGTGTGTGTGTGTGTGTGTGTGTGTGTGTGTGTGTGTGTGTGTGTGTGTGTGTGTGTGTGTGTGTGTGTATTCTGCATTTCAGAAAAGTTATGATGTAAAGGAAGGAATACGTTGTAGAAAACAGGGGCTTCATCAAATGAGCATTGTTTTTTGGTACATTCCATGATTTCCTTGATTTCTTTGTTTTATTCACTGTTGACAGTGTGTATGTCTTTCTGTGAATAAACTGCACAGCATGAAGTCTGTAAGCTTAATTTTAAAATATTAACTATGAATGCATTTACATTTAACTTGTTTTTGCAGGCACAAGGGTGTTAAATGCACTTTGTTGGGTTGCAGTAGTTTGGTGCTTAATGCAGGTTAAGGCTGTGAGCTGTTAATGACCTGCTTCCATTATTGTAAATTTTGATTCTCTCAGTGTCTGTTTGACTTTTGTGACTCTGAATTATCTGTTTCACCACAAAATGCTCCTGGGATGCCCCTGAAAATTCCCAAGCAGTTTACAGATTCAATAAACATTTATCTTTTGATTTCCTACACTCATCAGATAGCCCCTAATTAATCCTTTACTGTTTTGCTGTTTTGACTATGAATTGCTGTATGTCTGCTATTGTTTAATGGATGGCCAGATAATCATCATCGTCATCATCATCAACCCCCTTTTTTCATTTTCTTCATGGAGTTGGGGTATCGTATCAACTGTCACCATCTCTCCGTATTCAGATTCACTCTCTTGCCTTCTTCGAAACTCATGCCTGACTGTTACAAGTCTTCTCTCATGTAATCCATCCACCTCTTTGCTACATGCCCTCATTTCTTCTTGCCTTCTTCCTGTCTATCCTAAAGTATCTTCATCAAATTGTCTTCTGCTTTTCAACATGTGTCCAAACCTCCATAATCTGTTCTCTTTGACCTGCTCAGCAACTGGAGCTAATTTGGCTTTTGCTCTCATGTCCTCATTTCTTCATCTGTCCTACAGTGTGCATCCTACCACCCATCTCAGGTACTTCTTCTCATGTGACTCTAGCGTCTTCAACTGCTCTGCTGTTAGTGCCCAGGTTTCTGTACTATACAGTTGTACTTTTTGCAACACTGTTTTGTATACATTACTTTTTACCTTCTTTGGCATTCTTTTGTCATAAACTATCCCTGACACTCTGTCCCAGTTGGCTGCAGCCTCTCTGATTCTGTCTTTGACCTCCGTATTCAGACTACCTGTTTCCTCAACCACCTCTCCAAGGAGCTTGAAGCTGTTAACCTGTTTTGTTAGTCTCCCTTCTCTCCCAGTTCTCAGCTTCATCTAATTCCCCATTTTCTCTCAATATAACGGCCTTATATCTACTCAATTTTATCCAATGTGCCTTCCATTTTGCATTCCTTTCCCTTAACCCTTGCTGAAGGTCTTGCTCAGAGTCTGTCTGTTATGCTGCATCATCTGCATCCAGCAACTTTGTTAATCTGTACCCTCCAACCTGTTTGTTAATATAGTCCATCACTAGTATGAACTGCAGTCTGATCACAGTTGAACCATGATGTGCACCCACTCCCACTGAAAAAAACCTCTTTGAGTCTGAACACTGTTCATATTTGAGTCATTGGGTCATAGTTGATAACCTGCACTAATTATGCCAATGTTTATGGGACTTCAAACCATCACAGAACTGCCCAAATCAACTTCCTTGAGACATTGTCATATGCTTTCTCCATGTCTAGGAATTCCCAGTTGGACTCTTTCCTCATTTCTAGCTTCTTCTCAGCTGTCTCCCTGCATACATTGGGATGGTTGTGCCGCATCCTCATCTGAATCCAAACTGCTCATCTCCTAACTTACTTTATACTACTTTGCATATGAGTTTATCAATATCATCTCCAAAACTTTCATGCAAAGTATCAGGATTTTGATACTGCTGTACTTCCCACAGTTGTGAATGCCCCCTTTGTTCTTTAACACTACCACTAGAACCCTTATTCCTCAGTCATCTAGGATATTTCTGTTCTTAATACTGCTAGGAGAACACGCAGGAACCATTTCTCCCTTACCCTAGGGAGATAAGAAGAATCAAGCTGT
>NC_056728.1:1441216866-1441224366 GCF_019279795.1 Protopterus annectens | reverse complement strand
CAATAACATGAAAAAAGATAAATCATGCAGGACATAATGAATACATTTTAATTTCAGAAAATACATATCACAGTACAGTGGAATTGCAATGATATGAGCCAGCTATGTTTCCTACACTGTTGGACACACTCTAATCCAGTCTTGGGCAACCCTGTTGATGCCTCAAACCACAGCCCTGCCTGCCCAAACCATGTACAGTCACATATTGCCCTGGTTCCTCCATGACAGACATGGATGCAGGTATAACACCATGTTGAGATGAAGATGCATGACTGTGAGTTGAAGGCCTTGTAACTGGAGTGACCACACCAGAGGGGCCAGCAGTTGAATTCTGTGCAGGTTGAACACAGACAATGATTCTTGATTGCCAGTGGTGGCTCTGTGAATCAGTGGCCTACTTCTCACAGGTTGCTGAGCACAGTCATGGAATTCGGAATCCTGCTGGTAGTACAACACTGCTGCAGTACCATAGAGGCCAGGGTTTCCACCAACTGTATCACAACTAGCAGACTCTCATTCTAAGGGGAGCATGCAGCCATAATCTCACTGTGTCCGTGCTCATGGATGACACACAGCTGGTGAGTCACAAACATCTGAATGATGCCATTGCTGGAACCATCCATTTGTCTTACAGCAGGAGGCAAACACCCTCTGACACCTGGCCATGTACAATATCTGCTCGTCTATGTCAACCATGAAGCCCTGTTTCTGGTTGTTGTGTGAAACTGCCAGAAACAGTACTCATAACTGTAGTGCATTGGTAAATGGCCTCACCCTGTTCAGCATCCACTGTGGCAGCATCCTCTGAATGGCTAGACTAGTGGACTTGAATATTGACAAAAATGTCAGGTATTGCATGTGCTACCCATTGTTGAAAGCTATGGCATTGTTGATGTAACACACTTGGTCTGTTTGCACTTGAAAATGCATGGCCTGCCCCTCTACTGGATATACCTATAGTGTTAAATGGTAGGGTAACAACAATATCACAGTAAACAGCAGTGTCATGAAATGAGGTGTAGGCACTAACATTGTAGTGTTTACAGCAACAGTATAGAGCTACTCAGCTGCCAAACCTTGTGTAGGCCCAAAGTAGACGGACCTGGGAATATTATCACAAACAGCATTACAAATGCTTTAACTGCTCTGTCTGCAATTCAGATGTACCAAAACATGTTATAAGAATGATACATAGCAAAATGAAATATGCATAAGGAGTATGCTACTGAGAAACAGAGTTTGTAAAACAGCTGCATGCAGAACATCCAACTTTGTGAAAAAAGCATCAGACTCTGTATAAATATGAGTGTCTAATAATAAGCTTTGAGAATTTACCATAGAGAGCTGAAAGTATTATTCACATGTTGTAGAGCTGAAAATAATTCTAACAGTAAACTAGCTAACTGAAACAGTTGGTCTCTGTGTATTTATTGCACTTCGTACAATGCCATAACTAAGTAGTTGGTCACAGTAAATAGCGAAATATTGTGGTATGCATGTGTGCAAATGCAAGTAACTAAAAGAAGTAACAGTAGCACAAAATAATTGTTTAATGGTGAGCCACAGTTGATGGACTGCATGTTTTCTTGTGACAACTACGCCTTCTTTTTATTCAGTTAGCAGGCCCAGTCGCAGTGCAAATGTTTGCCTTTTTGTTCTGTCCTTCGAGGAAGGATTCAGTCGCAGAACTGCCGATCTCTGCAAGTTCTACTGGTCTTCATAGAATTCCAATTCTGCATCTGCTAGTTTCATTTGACTGCCTTTTCTGGAGAATTGACAAGGAAATTTCCATGTTTTCTCAATGGAAGATTGGCCACCTTCCACACAGAAACTGGTAATTGTCTTTTTGTTTCTCATTCTGCAGCATGAATGCCATAAAGGAGAGCAGTGCTAAGTGTAAAACTACTTCTCAAGAAGGAAGCAATGATAGTCCAGCACATGTATGATTAGGTTTTAAAGACTGGTATAAACAAAACTGTAGTACTTGCAGTACTATACTAGGTAAAATTGATGTCAATGCTTTATGTAAATGGATTTTTACTTATGATTGGTAGATGCCTAATGTCAAAGTTTATAAGTATCAACCAGGCTGTATGTTTTGTGACAGTAATGGCAAATCTCTTTGTCTAGAGTGCCATAGAAAGGTCATCACACAGGTTACATCCAGGGATAAATCCCTGGACAAACAGCCCTTATCTTTCTCTATATATCCTGAGCTGGAAACCCATCCACACTTCACCTGTATGTATTGTTGAGACCCTTTTGAAAGACATTTCAGGTTTTAAAGATAAGCTCTTACAAGACCCAGATATTGATTTGGTGACTCCTTTTGTTACTTACTGCTCCGACTGGAGTTTATCTTTATTGCCTGACTCTAAACAAAAATTAAATGAACAGTATAAAAAATTCCAAAGGAATAAACAGAGTTGTAAGTGCTCTGAAGGTCTATGGCAACACTATTGTCTAAATGTTTGGGGAGCTTAGAGTCTTTTGTTGACTATATTTTTCTGTTGTGGTATGATAATGAAGATAATTTCCAGCAATTTCTAAATTTCATTAATACCATTACCCCCTTTTTGAATTTCACATACAAATACTCAAATAGAGAAATAGAGTTTCTAGATGTAAAAGTTACAAGAGATACACTCAATTATGTTCATACCTCCATGTACAGGAAACCCATTAGAAAGAATAATGTTCTACATAGTAGTAGTATGCATCCTAACTACACTAAAACCAATGTGATCAAAGGACAGATAGTTAGATGCATGAGGCTATATAATGATGATAATAGTTTGTCCCAGGCACTTACCCTGTTAAAACATTAATTTATTGAAAGGGGATATAAAGCCAGAGATATAGACAAACAAATAAAAGTGGCTTGGAATGAGAGAAGAGAGAGGTACAAGCCCTATTATGATAGGACGAGAACCAACCAGGATAACCAAAGTAACTATGCCACCAGTACCACAGTAACCAGGAATCCAGAGAATGATGTATTACTTTTCCATTAACATTTGCAAGTAATATCAGTACAGTCTGTGATATAATTAAAAATAATTGGAGCATATTGTTAAATATGGATGAACTAGAAGGTGTTATAGGGGCTACACCATCATTTACCTTCAAAAACAAAATGTCATTAAAAAGACAGTTGTGCTATAAGAAGTTAGATGGAGACCACTATGCAAGGTCTGATAGGCTAGGTACCTTTCCATGTAGAAGGTGTACAGCCTGCCCCTTCGTATTTGGAGGGGGGCAGTATACACACTCGACTAGAAAGTTCAGCATTGATACACGCTTTTATACAGACTGTTATAGTAAGAATGCTGTATACTTTGGTTTCTGTACAAAATGCCCAGCCTACTTTGTAGGCAAAACAAATCGGCTACTCAAAGATAGAGTCCTAGAACATGTAAGGGACATTAAAAATAAAAAAGAGACAAGTGTGTTAGCAATGCATGTTATAAAGGAGGGAGCCACACACACCTTCAAGTTTCTAGTGTTACATATCATACAAGATAAAAAAAAGAGGTGGGAACATGAACAACAAGACTGAAGCCTCAGAACAAGAATGGATAATTAGGCTTCAGGCTGACAGACCACCTGGACTAAATAGTAAGGTTTCACTGAAACCCTTTCTTAGGAACAGGGCTTTGAAACATTGATTATTATATTTGGACACATCTTCTAATATTTGTACATATATTTTACAGTTTTACCACTATCTAATTTTATAGAGCATGTTTTTAAGTTTTTTACATATATTTTTAGTTCACTATTTATATGATTGATTGTTTATATAGTGTTTGTATAGTGTATGCCTTTAACTTTTATTTATTCAGTCAAGATGCTGTTAACTGATTGGATATGACCTAGATGTATCATTATTTAAACAAGAGCAGCAGTTACTGTAGTATGTCTGAGGAAGCAGAGAGGACTCTGTGAAAGCACTCACATGTTTTATATTTTTACTATTTTGTATTAAAGTGTTGTTTTGCCGTGTGTATTCCAATGAGTTGTTGGCTTTTTTGGAATATTATACTTTTATCATTGGTTACTTTATCCAGATTCAGGGGAACTGTGTTTGATAAACTCACCCATCTGGCCAGTTAAGAAAAAAGTTCGTAGTTACAGGGTAGTCATAGATCTGCGAAAAGTAAACCAATACATTACCCCTAGGGCACATTTAATTCTGGGAGTTCCCGAGTTAGTGGCTAATGTAAAACCACAAAGCCAGTGGTTCACAGTCATTGATTTGGCAAATGGATTTTTTGCTGTACCACTGAGAAAAAGGGATTGGCCAAAATTTGCCTTTACCTTTAACAATCAGCAGTACCTTATGACACAGTTACCGCAAGGGTTTCAAAACAGTCCGGTAATTTTCAACCAGACAGTAGGAAAAATCTTGGAAGGACTAGAAGTGGTCTGATCAGGGCTTCATTACATAAATGAGATCCTGGTATAGTCAGAAACAGTAGAGCAGCATTTAAAGAAATTAAAAGAGGTTTTCAAAACACTGCAGAAGGCAGGATCTAAGGTAAAGAGTGAAAAACTACAGTTTATTTCACAGAAAGTTAAATTCTTAGGGACCATTATCATGCCATTGGGGAGATCTCTGTGTGCACAGAGAGTACAAGGTATCCTACACATGGAAAAATCCATGACTATTTCAGATTTGAATAAATTGATGGGTATCATAAATTACAACAGAGAATTCATTGAGGATTAAGTTTAGATGGCAGGACCTTTGTACAACATGCTATCCGTGCAAAAAAATAATAGCATTCTGCAATGGGGTGTGGTAGAAGAACACTCTTTCGAAGCTATGAAAGAAAAATTGGCAAAGGCTACAGAATTAATAGCACCAACTTCAAAGTTATCATTTGTTTTATAAGCAGCGGCAGGGAAAAACACACTATCAGTGGTGTTATTACAAGAATGGCTACATGGAGTTGATAAGAGATCACAAAAGACTTTGAGACCAGTTACTTTTTGTAGTCACAAAATGACTCCAGTAGAGAAGGGATATCACCCCTATATTCAGTAATTATTGGTTATACATTGGGAAATCAAACAAAGAGAATATCTAAGTCTTTTCATCCATAATAGTGCAGACACTGCATCATGCAGTACTGGTACTAGTAGACATTTTCGAAATTAACAAAATTTCCTGATGGTATCAGCTAGGCAGTATTTGCTAGGTGGATGACTGCTTTCAGTACAAAAAAAGATAATCTTCCAAGCAGGAGAAAAATATTATTTTTCCAACTTGCTGGGATATGAGGAAAAGCAGCATAACTGCATTGACAATATGACCAAGCCAGAAAAATCCCCAAAATCACCAGACTATAATCATTTTTTGCCCTCTGTCTTTGTAGACAGAGTCAGGTACTTGGAAAATGGATGGTATGTAACAGGATTTGCAGTAGTACCATAAAAGGAAGACTTGGGAGTTCCAGATCTGGTGCAGCTCCCAGGTTAAATGTCAGCTCAAAGGGCTGAATTGGAAGCAGTACTATATGTACTACAGCACTATAATCCTGTCATTATTTACTCTGACAGTGCATATGTGAAAAATTCATTAAGTTTACACATGACTATATGGGCTAAAAGAGGTTTTGTAGATAGTGCAGTCAAACACTAAAGCTTGCAGACGTTTTGCAAAATATATGGAAAACCATACGGCAAAAAAATGTACAAGGGCAATTCAGAATTTTAAAGGTAAAAGCCCATCAAAAAACAACTTACATAGTATTCAAACTAAATGCAAAAGCAGATGCCTTAGCCAAACAGGTGGCAAAGACGGGATGGCAGTTATACCCTGATTTAAAATCAGCATAGGCAGCACAACAAGTTAGTGTAAAAAAACAGGCCAGGGATATCACTGAGGATTTGGCCTGAATCCAAAGGCAACAAGGTTTGGAAGAGGAAACTAGTCAATGTATGATAGAAGGGGTTCCACCTAGAGAATTCTGGGTTTATCCCACTACAAAAGGATTAAAATTACCTTAAATTACTTTTGCTTACCAACTAGAAAAATTGTTGGTAAAATGCAGTCATCAGGTATTAGGACATGTAGGTAGTGATAAATTATAGCCAGCAGTCAAAGAAAAGTATTGGAATCCAGCTTTAAAGAAATTGTGTAAGCTAGTTTCAGAAGAATGCTTAATCTGTTTACAGGTTAATGCCAAAAGTAAAAAGCCTCAGTTACACAGAGTTATGCCAGCAGATGGACCATGGTATGCTGTTCAAATAGACTATGCAGGACCAATTCCACCAGCAAAAGGATGGTATCACTACTTATTAGTATTGGTAGATGTGTTCTCAAAGTGAGTAGAAGCAATTCCTACCAAATAAATGACAGCTAAAGCAACTGCAGAAGCTTTATTGAAAAACATTTTTTGCAATTGGAGATGGCCACGAGTTATTGAGTTTGATAATGGGCCACAATTTGTCAGATAGCTAATCAAACAAATGTGCAATTTGTTAGGAATACAACAAAGATTTCATGTACCCTACCATCCACAGTCCAAAGGAATAGTTGAAAGAATGAACAGAACTATTAAGGAAAGACTAAAAAATGCATGTTTGGAAAAGGGAAGGGATTGGGTGCAACATTTGCCAGGAATTTTGTTAGGGGTAAGATCTACTCCAAATAACAAAACAAGGATCTCAACATTTAAAATCATTACAGACAGGAAAATGCCCACATAACTACCTTTTGATCCGAAGATTGCACATAATAGTCCTTTGTTAGAGGTAGTGCAACATCAAACATGGTTAAAAGATATCACAGAATGATGTGATTTCTTGGCATGGGAGCAGGCATTCCATTTATAGAAAAAGGTTCCAATAATGCCACAGTAACAACACCTTCCCTCTGGAACAAAGGTATTAATTAAAACATTTCAAATGGATGGTCCACAGGATAGCAATTGGCAAGGAACTTTTGAAGTAATGGAACAAATAGGACCTTTAGTCTATAAGGTCAGACAGAGTAAGAAAAACAAAATGTTTCTAGTTCACAGGGATCAAATGAGAGTTATTGTGTTTAGTGATCAGCAATAAAATGCATCACCTTTAAAAAAGGGGAACCAGATGCTCAATAAAGTTTGTGTTTCTGTTTTCTAGAAATAACGTGCAAGACTGAATGACAAGCTTTGTGCAAAGTTTGTTGAAAGTACTCCCAAATAAGTTGTTAGGACAAACCAGTTTTAATAAAAATGAAAAACGTGATTGTTATTGTAAGTATTGTACTCAGTGGGCTCCTTTTGGTAGAATGTCAAACAGAAGGAATCAAGGTTGTTTATGACAACATTTCACAACTAATGCTTGGTTGGGAAAATGTTACCCGAAATAGAACACAAGACAATTTCAGTTGTGAAATGCAAACAAAATGTATTTTTGGGAGCATAACATTCAACACAAATATTTCGGCATAGTTAGCCAAACAAGGTCAGGCATATATAAAAGTAGAAAGAGTCAATGACTGATGTA
>NC_056728.1:1441139366-1441211866 GCF_019279795.1 Protopterus annectens | reverse complement strand
TTGGATAGTGCTAGCAAATGTGGATGTGCATGATCTGTAAATAATGTTGCCCAATGTATGAGGTCCTGTGATGTGTTTTCCTGTTCTTGTCTTTCAGGTGCAATACCGCAACAGTGATTACCACCCTTTTCAGAAGCTGAGACTGCAGCAATAGTAGATGCCTTAAGACTGCACCACACAGAGCTGTTCAGCAGGTACAGACAGCAGCAGCATAAATGGCCTGCCATGTAGAACAACCTACTGCAAACCATCAGCAATCTGGGTCATTATGGGCAAACCTATGAGCAGGTCAGACACAGGGCAACTGACCTTATTCACCATGTCCGGCAGAGGGCAGTAGCTGTGGCCAGGGACAGTACAACCACAGGTAGGAGCCCTGCTATGCAGGCCCCACTGACACCTACAAAGGAGTTCCTCACCAACTTTGGGGCAGCCACTGCATCCCAGGAAACCATCCACACCTCTGTTGTGGAGGTGGGCGACACCCAGATAACAGGTGAGGAACGTCCAGCTAAGGCCCCAGTGGATATCACTTCTATACTGTATTATTCATACTGGCATCATTGGAGTATCTAGAAGCATATGTCAGGTCAAACTGCATTTGTGGGTGAGGTTTTATAATGCATACTAGTGCGCATCTGTAGTGAATGACAGCAAATTGTGTAGCATCAGAACTTGTACTATACATGTTCAGAAGTTCATCATTTTCCTTTACCAATGCCACATTAGAGTGTTCTGAAAATTCATCTCCCCCACAACTACATAGATTCCTCTGGTCTGGCTGTGGAAAAGCAGCTTGAAGTTGGTAAGTATGGAAATGTCTTGTTGTGGCTCACCAATACCCTAGGCATATTAAAGGCATGCATTTTTCCATGCACACAACTGTTACTCTTAGCCATATTGCAAGATGTGCATGTTCACTTGTGGTGGGTTTAACTGCAATGCATCACTGTGGTAGTGTAGTCATCACAGGGGCCTATTCACAGGCACTTTAACATATTGGTATGTTTTTGTAGGTGTTGCCACTGTGCTATACAGGGTACATCCATATTGTGTACATGGGTGCAGTTTGTGTTAGGTGAAGGTCCATCACATAGTACCACTCCTCATGTATCTCAGAGGGGTATATTAGTAGCAACATTAAGTGGATATAGCTGCACTGCAGGTTGTTGAGAGCCTGTTCAGAGTATGTATGTTGTGGGCTGATTGTGTGTCATGCATGTCATCATTCAGAGACTGTGTGGTCTGTATAATGCCTTTGTGCCACCTCATCTGTATGTATCTGTGTGTGTGTGCATGTGCATGCATGTGCGTGTGCATGTGCATGTGTTCATATGAGTGTCTGTGTGTGTGTTGGTATGAGTGTGTGTGTGTGTGTGTGTGTGTGTGTGTGTGTGTGTGTGTGTGTGTGTGTGTGTGTGTGTGTATCAGAAAACATTATACTGCAGGGTATTAATTTAAATATGTTGTCTTCCCCTCACAGGTGAACATTGGGGTTGGTGTCTTTCCCCCTCAATAACTTTGTGCCACCTCATCTGTATGTGTCTGTGTGCATGTGTGTGTGTGTGTGTGTGTGTGTGTGTGTGTGTGTGTGTGTGTGTGTGTGTGTGTGTGTGTGTATCAGAAAACATTATACTTCAGGGTATTACTTTAAATATGTTGTCTTCCCCTCACAGGTGAACATCGGGGTTGGTGTCTTTCCCCCTCACAATATGATCCCAGTGTCTTAGTGGACTCTGATGATGATGGTGGTCATAGTGAGGCACAGGTGGGTTGTTGGGGGCTGAATCTGTGCCATTGTTTGGTATCCCACTTTCACCCACAATGTCCTCGCACAAAGTCCATATGCCCTCACATACCCAGTCCTCAACAGGCACAGATAATGGACAGTTGGAGGGGGGGGGTGACATGGAACAGTCTAGTGTGGTGACTATGGTAAGTGTGAATGTAGACACTAGCTATAGCTAGAGAGCAGGTGAGGTCCCACACAGGCAGATGGACAGGGGTGCTTGAAAGAGAACTGCTGCCAATCAAGCCCTGTTGCAAGTGTCACAACAGGTGTCACCAGATGCATGTCTTAGTCCGTCATTGAAGCACAGACATGTACTGACCACAGCACCAGACAGATGCTCTGGGTCATGAATGCAGGACTTCCTGCCATGCGTGATGACCTGTATGACATTGGTGATGCCATACATCATTTTGCTGATGTTGTGGATAGACGGTGGGGTGAGATATTGCCATTGCTCAACCATGCAATGTCTGTGCTTGAGCATGTGGTGGGAGTAGGGCATTGGTCACATGGACATAGGTCAGCAACAAGATCAGTTGAGAGTCCACGGGACCATACACATTCACATTCCCGTAGTGCCAGTACCACCAGCACTACCGAAATGAGGGTGCTGTCCAGACCACACTGGAGCAGGCCATGGGCATGTGGTCCTGACCAGTCCCTTCAGGGATGTGGATCCAGCAGATAGCAGTCACCATCAGGAAGTAGTACTGCATCTGGTCTTGGGCCTGGTGGAGCCACTGAGACTCCTGGCAGAACCAGTTCATGTGTCCCTGGCAGGAGATGGTGAACTCTACACTTGCTATGTATGGTCCATGGTCGTCCAACATACCCCTGTGTAGGGCAACCACATAGCTTGATTGTGTGCATACAAACATTCACACATCTCTATCACAGGCAGGTCACCACCAGACACACACAGCTCCTCTGCACGGCCCAGATGAACACCACCCCTCCAGACACACACACACACACACACACACACACACACACACACACACACACACACACACACATTATGTCAACCATATGGCCCAGCCTAGGTCACTGCAAAAACCACAACATGCCCTGTGCATGTGATGATACCTGTGCCACATCCCTGTTATCCATCAATGCAGGGACATGGTAATATGGGTCTGATGCACAGGGTGAATATAGTACAGTGTAGTAATGTAATGCTGTGTAAGGTGCTGTCTGCTGGCAATAGTTATGGGTACACATTGAAGTTTATGTACCTTTTTACCCATGCTGCATTATTGTTGTTAGTACTGTTGACTGACTGTAGTCTCACATACTGTATTCTGTTTGTGTTTCAGGTGTCTGTGTGTCAGCAGGCTGTGGGCCTGCTGACATTAGCAGCAATGAGTATGGCGGAGTGGAAACACAGTGACCTTTCAATAGCCAAGGTACAGTTGTATATGTATATGTTTACCAGGTGTGGATGCATGCACCAGTGTGTGAGGGACAATTGGGGTGGACAGTGTGACCTTGCATACATACTCCTTGCATAGCCAGCTAGCCTTCATACATGTCACCTGGGTGTTCTTTAGTACCACAGGCTCATACATACAGAGGAGGTTACTTAAGTACTGGAACTAGGTCCCTCACAAGCTTAGCCATTACTTTAATCCCAACAGATTCACCTATCAACACCTGTTGCCCCTTGCCATTTATTTCCCATCCACTCAACCTTGATGCAGTTGATGAGGGTATGCATGGTACTGTGTATGATAGGTTTGGGGTATGTATTCCTGACACAGGTCATCCTGTGCTAGTCTAACCTGACAATCACCAGTATGTGTGTCTGCTATCTCATATAGAAGTCTGGCATCTAGTGCTGGTAGTGCACACAGAGTCATAGTCCTGTACATGGGGCAATTGTTGAAGGGCTGAGCACAGCCACTACCTGCCCAGCCTTACAAACTCTAGTGCTAGATGCATACCACAGACGTAATGTAGTGTTGCAGTATCTGCCACTACTATTCAAGTGGGTGACAATTGCAGGGGCTTTTAGGATTGCCAGTGGTGGGTTCAGAGGTACTTAACATAGTAGACTAATCTGACACACACACACACACACACACACACACACACACACACACACACACACACACACATACACACGCACACAGACCCACACACACACACACACACACACACACACACACACACACACACACACACACACACACACACACACACACACACACACACTGCTGCATGGAGAGATGCATTGAAACACACATGCACATAGAGTTGACACTTCTCAGATTAGATTACCTACCTACAGTATATATTTATATAAAATAAACAGTGATGCAACCATTGCATGCATCAGAGTGCCTTTCTGTTAGAAACTGTGTAACTGTGCTTGTCTGGTAGATAACATCAGTATGGGCTGAAACTAGATTGGCAATGGGGGAGTTCACAGGGTGGAAGAGGCTCTCAAAAGGGTATAGCCATAGAATACACAAAGTTAAGACAGTCACAGGGGATATACATACAGAAACACAAACACAGTTGCCAATAGGCAGATTAGTAACCCTTCATATCCACTTGTATGTACTATAGTGCTACGTACACATTACATGCTCCACATAGATTATATGCCTGGGACATAACCCATTACCTCTTACAACACATAATCATGGGAATACCTTCATGGATGGTGGGATAAACCACCAGAAATAGTGACTGGTCTCATCTATTTCTCCTACAAATCTGGACAAATGATAGAGTAACAAACTTTGTATCAGCATGATGTTTCATTCAGGTGCAATGTTTGATCCTGGCATGTCTGTCACTATGCTAACTGTGATATATTTGGCAATGATATCACATAAATGCATATTGTTAGGTTCACAGACCACATATAGGTTGCAAACATCTGGATATTCCATATACATCTGCACAGATGACTGGTATGGGCTGTATAGTTTAACATGGTGCATGTGAGGCAGATGCCATTAACAGGCTATTTATAGTAATGCCATGGGAAGAGGGTCAACAGGCCTTAAAATGGGATAACCACATGGGGATATGCTTCAAACACACTATTATAGTTGTCAGTATTGAGATCAGAACCCCTACTTATCTATTTTCTTTTGTATTATAGCATTACACAGTTATTGCACATGCCAGAGCTTAAAGGGCTGAAGAATGTATACAGGTACTTCTAAGGTGAATGGCATCAACAGGCCTTGTAAAGTAGGCAATGGGAAGTGTGCTGGGTGGTACATGCCTCAAAATGGTGGTACACACCTCAAAATGGTATAACCCACACCCCCGAGGATATATGATACTCACCTAAACACCCACAGACAAAGAGAGGATATGATTCTCACACACACACAGTTTTCAGTATTGAGTTTAGGACCCCTACCTATCTAGTTATGTGTATTACAGTGTTACACAGTTATCACACATGCCACGGAGCTTAAAGGATTAAACAGTGCCTCAAGGTACTTCTAAGGTGAATTACATCAACATCTCTTGTAAAGTATGGCAATGGGACATGTACTGAGTGGTAAGGTCATCAAAATACTTTATCCTACAAACACCTTTACACACACATTTGCCAGAACTGAAAGTAGAATCCCTGTCTATATAGTTATTGGTACTAGACGGTTATGCAGTTATTGCATGCACCACAGAGCTTACAGGTCTGAGGTTTGTCCAAAGGTACTTCTAAGCTGAATGACATCAACAACACTTGTAAAGTAGGGCACTGAGAAGTGTTGTGGGTGGGAAAGTCTTCAAAATATTTCATCGTACAAACATGCACAAATACAAACACTTTTACACACACACTTTTGCCAGAATTGAGAGTAGAACCCCTGCCTAGCTAGTTATTTTTACTACACTGTTACATAGTTATTGCATGTGAGACAGAGTTTATAGGGCTGAGGGCTGTCCAAAGGTACTTCTAAGGTGAATGACATCAGCAGGACTGCTAAAGTAGGGCACTGGAAAGTGTTGTGGATGGTAACGTCTTCAAAATACTTTATCCTACAAACATGCACACTTACAAACACTTTTAAACACATTTGCTGAAACTGAAAGCTGAACTCCTGCCTATCTAGTTATTTGTACTACCCTGTTACGTAGTTACTGCAAGCACCACAGAGCTTATAGGGTCAAGGACTGGTCAAAGGTACTTCTAAGGTGAATGACATCAGCAGGACTGCTAAAGTAGGGCACTGGGAAGTTTTAGGAGTGGGAAAGTCCTCAAAATACTTTAGTGTATAAACACTTTTACACACACACACACAGTTCCTGGAACTGAGAATAGAACCCCTGCATATCTAGTTATTTGGACTATACTGTTGCATAGATATTGCATGCACCACAGAGCTTGTAGGGCTAAGAGGTATCCAAAGGTAATTCTGAGGTGAATGACATAAGCAGGACTGCTAAAGTAGGGAACTGGGAAGTGTACTGGGTGGGAATGTCCTAAAACTGCTTCACCTACAAACACCCACACACATTTACATTTGCCAGGAGTGAGATTAGAACACCTATCTACCTAGTTATTTGTATTATAGTGCTACACAGTTATCACACATGCCAGAGGGCTTATAGGGCTGAGGGCTGTGCAAAGGTACTTCTAAGGTGAATGACATCAGCAGATCTTGTAAAATAGAGAAATGGGAAGTGTACTGAGTGGGAAAAACCTCAACGCTTAAACCTGCACACGCACACACACACACACACACACACACACACACACACACACACACACACACAAAGGCAGGTGATGTGATATTACAACCCTCACCTCAGTACTATTACACAATGGAGCTAGCCTTCATGCTGGCACATGCGACTGGTTACAACTGGTATGCCATTGTCTGCAGCAGGACATCAGTCTATGCCATTCAGGGTATCCCTGTGTATGACTCACTCTCTGTGTGTGTTTCTCTGTGTCTCTCTGTCTCTCTCTCTATCACTGTCTGTCTCTCTCTTCCCCATGTCCATTTGTGTGTATGGTTGACATATTATTATATGTTGCCCATATATATGTATGTGTATCACATGCAACAGATGTAGATATATCACATATGGGCCACCTACAGCTAGCTGAGTGTTATCCTGTCTGATGGGTGTGTGTAGAGACAGTTAAGTTGTACATAGCTGTCTGTATGCAAAGACATATATGCAAAATACAGTTATATAGTCTGATGTGGGTTCTGACATGGGCTGTAATTCCCTAAGTGTAGGACCATGTCCAGTATAACCTTCTATAGTAAGAGTGGGACTCCATTCCAGAGATAGTTGTACTCCAGTCTGGGGTTTTGTGTGCTACAGCCATACCTCTCAGCCTGTTAGTGCAAGATATCTGGAGATAACCTGCCAAAATGGGGGGCAATGACCCAGACATAGGGAGATACTGTAATTATTGCTCTTATTAATGTAGAAAGTTGCTAGAGTTACAGGGTTTGTTTTAGTGCACATTTTCTGACATATATGGCATCTGACACTGAAATGTATTGTGTCATTACCTACTAAGAGAAATCATCAGATTGTCACAGTGATTTACTAGAGAAATACTAGATGTATGATGCACAGACCAATATTATGAGTCAAACTATAGAAATGCTTACCCAACCCATCCATTTGAATGGTGTGGCTACAGCTGATTGACTGATGAAGCTGTGTAAACAGTTCAGCAGCTTGGTGATATACTGTCTGGGGATCTCCTGTTTGTGTGGTATTCTTCTTACCTGAAACATCATATCCTGGCATGGCCATACCTCTCAAGTGCACAGTTTTTTTTACAGATTGTCCAGATGTTTGTCTAATTTTTGTCCATTTTTCATAAACTTGTGGTTTTCTGGCAAGTTAGTGGCAAATAATTAAAGACTGATGTTAGAAAATAATGGCAGACATTTGTGTTTCAGACTTCATAACTTTCAGACAATACATGATAATGCAAAACCTGTTATTCTACCAATTTTCTAAGTTTGTAAGAGCAATATTTAAAACATGTGCCTATCATTGGGCATTTGTCCCACCTTTATTTATGACCTTGTCCAGATGTCTTGCTGCAAGAGGTTGAGAGGTATGGGTGTGGGTACAGAGTGCATTCAGCTGAGCAGAGATGCCCATTATATGTGTGGTATATTCCACATAGGACTGTGATTTCCAGATATGTCAGTGGCAGAGCAGTACAGACTAATGTGGTGAACCACTGACAGACAGTTGTGTATAGGTTGATAGGTTGATATGAAGTTAGTAGGTTATTGGCCATGACGCCCTTCTAACCCTTGTGGATGAGAGTGTAGTCCATGTTAAGACATGCCAGCACCAATAGCCCCTGTCCAGCAGGGACACAGGTGGAGTCACAGGACTGAATTTTCTGTTTCTCATGCACTTATACAGGGAGCACTTCACTAGGGGTATTGATGCACTTGACTTGAAGTGTACAGGGAGTGTATTCCACTGATGGGAGAGTATGTGGGACATGTATCTGTCACACCAACAAGCAGTATTGATATCACAGACCAGGTTGATGCTGCACCTACAGGTTGATTGAGTGGACCTTGACTTCCAGATGGGCAACAGTCCCATTAAGGTGGGGTCTGGATTGCTTTGTATGCCAGACAGGGGTCACCTCTGAGGAGTCTGTATGGAACTGAGTAGACAGACAGTGCTATTAGCATATCTGTGTAGGGTAGGCGTATGTGGTCCTGCATTCTCCTGGTGAGTAACCTCTGTGGACTGCCCAGCTGCTGCATGTCTTTTGTGAGGTACATGCTGAAAGGGGCATTGAACAAAATAATTGGCCTCATAAGGTTAGCATACATGAATCTTATGACTTCTTTATCCATGGATGGGATACCCTTACATCTGAGTTGTCCCATCTATGAAGCTTTCTGTACAATGGGAGCAACATGGTGCTCAGATTTCAGGTTGCTATCAACCAGGGTGGCCAAATGCCTCACTATTGATTGTGTATTTAGGACATTGCTGTTAATGTAATACTATGTGGGGACGACAGTCTCCCCAAAGGGGATGATGCTACATCTGCAGGCATTCAGCTTGAGGCCATGTTTCTGGCATCAGTCATTTGTTTCCGTGAGACCTTATTGTAGGACATCCATATCACTTTGGTATTGATGACTGTTCCCAGCTTTCAGTCATCTGCCAACTTGGTCAGCCATAGGCCAGTGTTTTTGGTCTGCACCTCAGGGAAGTATATCCTGTATACCAGAGGCCCCCAGACTGATCTCTGGGGAATGCCACTTAAAACAGGTCTACTGTTTGAGTTGGTTACCCCTACTATGATCATGTGGGTTCTATCAATGAAACAGTTTGCTACCCATCTAGCAACATATGGATTGCTGCCTAGTTGACAGAGTTAATGTACTATGGCCAAGTGGGGAATAGTGGTTAAGTCTTTGGCCAGGTCAAGGTGGCTGGTGTGCACCATCTTTCCCTCATCCATGCCTTTGTTGGCTGCCTCAGGGAAATCATCCAGAGTTCACTGACATAACTCCCCTAAGAATGGCAGACTGTGTAGGGTAATGTATTTGGATTTTGCCAATGTCCCTGTTAATGAGATCCATGATAATGCATTACATGGCCTTGTGGGTCAGGCTAGTTAGGCTGATGGGTCTTTGATTTCCTAGATCGGTGAATACTCCACCTTGGTGTAAAGGGATGACAGTGGCTGTCCACCACTTGGCTGTGACAAAGACAGTACTCAGGCTTTGAGTATGTAGGGTGCATAATGATGCTGCCAGTTTATGCCTGGGTTCATGTTAGTTGCAGCCTGGGATGTATTTAGGTCCCATAGAGGCTGTCTTCTTGACTTTGAGCGGGCAGTGATGCCCTGTTCCATAGTGATAAGGGTTGGGTGTTCAGGTACTGGGGATGCCCTGCTTGCCTGATAGGGGAGCAGAGATGAGTAATTTCTACTGAATCTGTCAGCCAGTGGATTGACTATATCTACAGCATTTGTGTATGTGGTGTCCTTGACCACCAATTCTGCACAGATCAGGGAGCTTCCTTTGGGAATGCAGACATATGTGATGAAGGCCTTATGATTGTCTGTCTTAGATGTGGGCAATTTGGATTTGGAGTTGCCTTTAGTGGATTTCACTGGTACTCATATTTGTTTGTTCAGACTAAGGGGTGATTACATCCAGTTATACACCTGCTACTTCTCTGTCCTGGAGATCAATGTTATAGGTTCATAGATTCATAGGTAGGAACTAGGCTATCTGCCCAAAGGGCATCTGCTTGAGGCCAGTGATCCTCTTGGTGAGGTACTTCTGTGGTCTTTCCAGTTGTTGCAGGTGTCTTGTAAGGTACATCCCAAATGGGACATTGTACTCTATGATGGGTCTGATGAGTGATGCATAGAGGGGCCCAATGACCTCTTTCAATCTGGATGCAAACCCTTTTGTGATTAGGTGGGCCACATAGAAGGATTTTCTAACCACTTTGGCAATGTGATTATCAAAGGAGAGGTTACTATCTACTTGGGTCCCCAGATCCCTTATTACATGTTCCATATTTAGGGAGCTACCACCTATGTGGTAGTTTGTGCGTTCTTTGTTTTTTTTCCAAATGGGATGACTATGCACTTTTTGGCATTTAGCTTGAGGCCATGGTTTTGACACCATGTATCTGTCTCAGTGAGACCCTTTTGGAGGATGTCTGTGTCAGACGGAGAGTCAGTTATAGCCCCTAGTTTGCAGTCGTCTGCGAACTTGGTCAGTCATAGTTCTCCTGTGCTTGCTTGTACCTCTGAGAAGTATAGGCCAAACAGGAGGGGTCCTAGGACTGAGCCCTGGGGAATGCTACTTGTAACCGGTTTAGAGTCAGACCTAGCTCCCGCAACTCTTACCATGTGGGTTCTGTCCTTAAGCCAGATGGCAACCCATCTCATGACTTAGGGGTTTATGTTCAGGCTGGTGAGCTTGTCTATAATACCTGAGTGGGGAATGGTGTCAAAGGCCTTTGTGAGGTCTAGGTAGCCTGTGTGGACCACCTTTCCCTCATCTATAACCTTGGTAACTCTCTCAAAGAAGTTCACTAGGTTTAGGAGGCATGATCTGCCCTTAACAAAGCCGAACTGGGTAGGGTCCAGTATTTGGAGGTTTCCAATGTCTCTGTTAATGAGATCCATGATGATGCACTCCATAGCTTTGCAGACCAAGCTAGTCAGGCTTATAGGGCAATAGTTTCTGGGGTCTGTTGTGGCTCCACCTTTGTGGAGTGGAATAACCATTGTTGTGCCCCACTCTGTGAGCATGTAGCCTGTGGAGAGGCTGAGTTTAAACAGGTGTTTAGGTGAGGGGTTAGTTCATCTTCGAGCTCATGCAGGACGCAGCCTGGGACACCATCTGGTCCTTTTGATGCTATGTTTTTGGCTTTGGAGAGGGCTGTTTTAAACTGAGTGTCTGTGATTTCAGGGGCACTACATTCTTCTGGTATAGTTATAGGCCCTTTTGGGGGTGAGATGGGGTGAAGTTTGCATTGAACCTGTCTGCCAGGATGTTGGCTATATCGGTTGGTTCAGTGTATTTTATACCATTCTGCACTAACTCCGAGCATATCTGAGAATTGCCACTTAGATTCTTGACATAGCTAAAGAATGCCTTGTGATTATCTTTGGAGTCCATGGCAATTTTTCTTTCGAAGCTAGCCTTGCATGATTTTATGAAGGAATGTAGTTTCTTGCTGATACTGATCAGTGATGTCTTCCCTTCTTGGGATTTTACTCTTTTCTGTACTAGTTTCCTCCTTCTGTTGTATAGCTTGTTTATGGCAGGGGTCCACCAGACTGGTTTCCTTTTTTTGGAGGAGTGAGTCTTGGTTTTGTTAAGGATAGCATGACCCATGCTTTCTTGTAGGTGCCCGTAAAGTGCATTAGTAAAGGATTTTGCAGCTTGGACAGCGTTATCCTTTAGCATGGGGGCTTTGAAACTTCCCATCTCGGTCTTAAGTAATGTGAAGTTTGCTTTTGAAAAGTTTTTCATGGTGGTTTCTTTGACCGGGGGTCCTTTTGTTATATAGTTCCTTTATTGCAGATGTTTGCAGACAGGTTTACTGTCCCTTGCAGATGCCCTGTCAAGTATTCCTGATTCCGTTCATCTCTCTCTCTCTCTCTCTCTCTCTCGATATTTGTTTGTTTCTTTTGGCTTTTCCCGGTTAGGGGTCGCCACAGTGGAACTTCGGTCTGCTAATGATTGGCAGTAGATTTTGACGTGCTGGCTTTCCGGGCCTAACGCACAACCTTCAACGAAGGAATGCCCATTCACGCATGTCGCCACACAGAAGACGCTCTAACTGAGAATCGAACGGGCAATGTCTAACTCTGAGGCGACAACACTACCGCATCAACACCACCATAGCACTATATATATATATATGTCTCAAAAAACTCCAGCTTTACTCCGTCGCATATCACCTACTCAGAGGCGATCTCTGCCTAACATACAAAGCTATGTCAAACCCAGAGCTGTTGGACATGCTCCACTTAAAGAAATCACAATCCCTCCGAGCTACACGCTTTAGGGACCTAAACCTTGTCACCACAATAAACAGAACATGCTGGAGGAATAGATTCCTGTCCCAGAGACTTCCCATACTCTGGAACAGACTACCTATCTATGTCAAACAGAGCTCCTCATTAGCACTCTTCAAGAAAAATCTTGATGATTGGATGGATAATAGGAAATTCACCCCGGGGATCACTTCTGTGGTTCTGCTTGACTGGGGCACAGGAAAATAATTTTCTTGGGTGGCGAACGCCAGGGTACCTTTTTGGCTAGGCTTGTATAGGCCCTAGGGCCAATAGCCTAGTACCTACCTATGAACCTATGAACCTATATATATGCTGGCATAGTAGTTTTGTGTACATTTGGAAGTTGGTGCCTGTTTCTCTAGTGGGGTATGGGGCTGTTTAGCTGTTTCTACCATCCCTCTGGTGGTTGTGATCAGTTTGTGGGACATTTTCCTTTTACCATGGCTAGAGGGGTGGTCAGGAGAGATGGTGATATGACACATGACCACTGTTCTGTCGGACCTTGCAGGTAAGATGATACTGTAGGGGTGCTACAGTGCTTTATCATGTTGAATACTGCTAAGTCTGACATAGCCTGGAGGTGTATGTCTGTCTAATATATATTTATACTCCACCTCCTTTGGCTTTGCTGCCCACATTTTGGGGTCTGGCTGTGCGATAGGATGAGTGATCAGGTAAGGATGGGTTTCTCTCCATGTCTGTAGGCCAGATTTCTGTGAGTGCACAAATGTCACCATCTTCCAGGTTAATGACTGCTTGCAATGAGTGCATTTTTCTGATTAAACTACGAGCATTTAGTGGTATGGTCTTTAATTTGCATTTTGTTGAGTGTTCTATGTTGATAGTATGAACTCCATGACTTTCCCTACAAAGGCACTATGGGGGAGGCAAGGGCCTTTGCCAGAGACCTGAAGGCCAAGTGAGACAGATGCAGCCATCTCTGGTAAAGCAGCATGGTCTGCCGATCATATGTTCCCAGGCTGCCGGGCAGTAGATCCACCTGGGATGACACCAGTAAGTGAGCCAAGTGTTACTGACAATCATTTCCTGTTTGTATTGTGCCATCATTCTGGTTGACAGCTGAATGCTACTTAAGGTTAGGGACATGCCTGCATGGGACACATATTCAGCAAGCTGAATCATGTCTGTCTTCCTATAGTCCAGGTAGGTACATCTGACATTGTTTACACCGCCATGGACCAGGCCAGAGTGATACCTGTACCTGTTGTGGGGTGACCTGAGTGCATGTGTGATATGGCAGATTATGGCACCTGACAAACAAGTAACTATGACTTTCTCCTTATCGTGCCTGATGAGAGGCACATTCATGTGTCTCACAGTCGAGTCTTCTATGAGTAATATGTTGGGTGTATGGTAAGAACTTAGTGTTTGCAAGACCCTGGTGTGTGGATTATGCATGGTCTGTGGTGTGTAGGTTTGTGGAGTTCTCATGTGTTTTTGCCTCTGAGGTGTCCTTTGTTTGGGTTTTTATTGTGTTGCGGACCTCCACAAATGTGGGTGTGTGTTGTGTATTTGCAGGTGATGTTTACTGACTCCATACACTGTAGGGCACCTATGTCACTGCACAATTTGTTCTGGTGTTCCATTCTCCATTTGTCTGGCCAGTGGTTTCCCTTCCCCTTATGTGTGTCTCTTTGTCCTTCTGTAGTCCAGTCACAGGTTTTGCCCTAAGTGGCTGCTGTTATATATTTGTATTTCTGGTGTGAGTGGGGTAAATGCTTTAACATCGCACACAAGATTATGGAATTCACACATCTGAGTGTACCTATTTACCTAGGTTGTTCATCATTGCACCACTACATCTACTGTGGTCCTCAGACAGTTTGTGTTACTATGTTATTATGAGGCTACATGTTGGCCTAGCTGTCAAACTGTCACAGACTGACATCTGTACAGGCCCATATATAATAGTCAGACAAAGGCCCACGTATGGGGACAGGTTGTTAATAACGTTCTGCCAAACACAAAAAGTTGGCAGACCAGTATGGTATTTGCTTGCTTTCTCTTATGGGTGTGACATCTGCTTCTCCACCGTCTGTCACTGATGTTTTGACATGACCCTTTCTTGTTTTGCAAATAGTTGGCAGGCAAATGCAATGTTAGGAGAAGCAGAACAGATATACATGGCATATCTGTGCTCTTTCTGTGAGAACCTGTCATTCCAGGGGTATGGATGTTGGCCAGTGACATGTTGTCAGTGCAGACACGGTAAGGTGGCAGCCTTTTATAACCTATCAGTAAACCGTCCTTCAAGTACCTGCTGTCCTACTAGGCACCATACTTCTCAACTTCTTAGAGCCAGACATTAAGACAAAGCCATAAGTAGTTGGGGGACAAAGGCCTAAATATAGGGACCATTTTTAACTATTGGCCTTACAAACATAGAAATGTGACACAATAACAGGTTTTGTATTAGCATGCAGTTTTCTAAAGGGTATGATGTTTAAAACTACAATCTGTCCTCAATTTCTGACTTTATTCTTTCGTGATTTGCCAATAATTTGCCAGAAAACCAAAATTTCAAGATAAACAGCCCAAAATATGATGCAAACCTCTGGGCATTCTGCAAAAAGTTTGTACAGTTGAGAAGTATGCTAAGCGCTGTGTAGGTTACTCTGAGCTGTGTACTGTCCATATGTGTGGGCCCCTGTCCCTGACCTGTCCAGCTTTCCTGCAGTAAGAGGCATTGACATCTGAACAGTGTGTACAACTCCTACTGTAGGTGTAGTTGATATGCAAAGTAGTTGGCACTGCAGTTCTTGGATCATGGACCCTGTCAACCACAGTATTGTACCTAGGCCCTAGGCCACTAAGACACAACAGCTGGAGTAAGTGCTGGCCACATCCTGACAGTATTAACCACACATATACATAGCTCATGAACCCCTGCATATTGTGGACATGCAGCAAGTTATTAAGTTGATTGGGACAGCCCTGGGGATGAGTGCTCTGCTGCTATTTCCCTGCAAACATACATGTTACTGCATTTCTATGGGAATATGGGTGGGAGGGGCACACCTGTCAACTGTACACATTTGCACAGACTGTGCTGATGTTGGCTTTACATTTTCAATCCATTTAGCATAGCATTGTGCTTCTCTTGGAGAATACAGGCATATCACTAAAGACCACAGGTTAGATTTTAATGACAGACATTTGGGTTTCAGACGTCTTACCCTTCAGAGCCTTAATGCAACTGCAAGACCTGCTGTGATATCACTGTGTAAGTCTGTAGGGGAATATTTAATCATAGTCCCCATTTGTGGGCCTTTGCCAGACATTTTTTTATGGTTTTCTATGGCTGCCTTGCTGGATGAGGCTGAGGGGTGAGTATGGGACCCACACATTGACTTTCATGAATGTGAGCTATGACCCCCCCAGTTAGTTACCCCCCCCCCCCCCACACACACATATACTGCAGTGAGATTTGTCACCTAGGGGACTACTGCATACTCTGAAGAAGCCAGTATTGGGCAGACATTTCCTGTTGTCCCACATAGCTGTTGGTTGTCTGCTGAATCCCAGTAGGCCACCCCATTCCTTTGCGTGTATGCAGCGATACCATAGATATGCTATCACAATGTACTACTACATTCATTTATTGTTAAGAAGGCTGACTTACTTGTGCCTGTGGCAGTTGTGAGAACGGTGCTTGAGGGCTGACTCTGTCAGATACAAGCAGTACACAGCCTATACATGGTAGGGTACAGGTAGTGTGATGTGTGTGGCATCCATCCATTTTACTGTGTGTGTGAGTTAGAGACAGGCGTTAGTCCCTTGGTCCCTACAGTGTCAGTGTGTATGCTATCCATTGTCTCTTTGCCAAGGCCTGGGCATACTGGGCATGCCTCCATCTGCCTACAGGAGCAAGCTCAGGGGTTCCTCCTCCACGTCCCTCTGTGCCTGTGGGAACCTTGCCAATGGAGGGGGACTGTGTGGCCCTTCCCTGTGATGTTCCTGCCCCAGCTGTTTCTGCAGGATCATATTGTGTAGTATTGCACATACTATGAACATGTGTGCTCATATGGCTGAACAGTACTGCAGGACTCCACCAGATATGTCAAGGTAGAGGAACTGTGGCTTGACCATCCCAAACACACACTCTACAATTATCCTGATTTGTGCATGTGCCTCGTTATAACATTCTTCAGTGTGTGTGTGTGTGTGTGTGTGTGTGTGTGTGTGTGTGTGTGTGTGTGTGTGTGTTGTGTGTGCGCATTTCTGATGGGTGTCATTATCCATGGCTCCAGTGCATAGCCAGCATCCCCCACCAGATAGCCATACAGAAAGTTCTCCTGACAAATGCCTGGTACAACTGTGACACATTCCAGATGTGGGAGTCATGATAACTACCAGGGCTGCCAGCACACACATTCATGATAATTCCCTGGGCATTGCATATGACCTTGCAGCTGCTGGAGTGATACCACCTGTGGTTTACATAGATTCTACCCTTTTCACTGGGTGGTGCTGTGATGTGGATGTGCATGCAGTCTATAGCACCCAGTACCTCTAGGTAGTCTGCTACATGGTGGAATAGATGCATATTGCTGGTCCTCTCCTCATGGGTGCTGGGGAAGTAAATGTTTTCACCAGCATATGGTGGCATGACATCCAGTAACTGGTGTAGTACCCTGGATGCAGATGCCTTTGAGACCCCATAATGTCCCCAGTAGGTCTTTGGAAAGGACCTGTAGCTAGTAATCTTAAGGCTACACATAGCTTTGTTTCAACTGGGATGGGTTCCCTTCTGTTGGCTCTGGGTCTGAGGTGAGGCTGGTACAGCTCGATGAGTTGCTGTAGTATGTCCCTGTAGACTCTGTAGATCTCCACTACCTCCAGCTCATGTAGCCCCTGAAAGGTTAACCTGGGTCTGAACACTGTTTTCCTCCTCAGCCTAGGATGATTGTCAGCATCATCCTCCTCACCACCCTCAGTCTGTAGTACATACAGATGTAACAAAGCAGCAGCAGCCCTGTACATGTATTTAGTTAAAATTCCCAAATGTGTACTCCAATGGTGCAGAGTTTGTAGGAAAACCAGGTTGAAGGGTGTTTGCATACTTTATACTGGTGTGCTGCAGATGCTGTTTGTGTGATTGGCTGACTATGATACATTCCACCTGCCAGCTATATTATTGAGGTGTTTGAATGGGCCACTGTGAGTGGCAGAGTCTGTATTAATTATTTGTAGTTCATTTCCTTTATTTTGCTATTTCCTTTTTTTTCTCTATTTCTGCTGTGTTTAAGCCCCATGGCACTCTAAGCAAACTATTTTAGCTGGTGTAAATATTGCTAGACAGAAATGGCTTTCCCATGGACACGAACATGCTCAACAATTCTTGAAGGATCTAAGCACAGCTAAGCAGCCTCAGAAACACCCCCTTGCTTAGCTGTGCTTAGCTGTGCACAAATAAAAGTCACCAAGCTCCAATCTGCTTACACCAAGCATGACACACCCCTTTTTCATGTCAGCTGTTTCTTCTGCTTACACCACTGCATTAGAGGTGCTACATGGTTATGTACTTGTAGACACACCCTGGGATTCAACAAAATGATTTCTCTGTCCCAGAATAGTGCAGCAGCTTCTGCACGGAACATGGCAGCCGAGTGATCCAGTAAACAAGGCTGGGGGAATGCACAAGCTTGCTAACACTATTCTGGCATGTGCACCATTGAATAATGCTAATTACCTCATTTGCTGGTGAAAACCATGAAAATGAGGTGAATTAGTGATTCAGTAAGCAGGCAGGCATCCGTGCCAGAACAGTGTCCATTGCAGAAATGCATTTGGTTACTGACCGTGTACATTTCTGCAAAAATCAAAATGGGGGGCATGACAGCTCAAAGTAAAGCATGTATTATAATCATTAGGCCAAAAATATGGTGATTGGCATGGAATAGAGTTGTAAAATTATAAAAATCAAAGGGTTTTTATTTTTGGACAATTCTGGCCATTTAAGCATAGCCAGAGGCGTGGAAATGAGATCGTGTGGAAAGTAAAAAAAATGTGAAAAGACAATTTTAAGTGAAATCTGCCTTTTGCCATTATAGTGGGCAGCATGCAGAATCAAAACAATAACAGATGACACTGGTTGCTAAGGGATAAGTCTCTGGTGTAGTGGTGTAATAAGGGACTAAGGCAGCGGGTGTGCAAATGAGCAAAATTTACTGAATCACAAAATGGGAAACCACTGTCTGGATGCACCTATCTATGTAGCAGCTATAAAGCAGTGGTGTAAGCAGAGGAAGCAGCTGACATGAAAATGGGGGGTGTCATGCTTGGTGTAAGCACATTGGAGCTCCACAGCTTCAATTTGAGCTTAGCTAAGCACAGCTAAGCAAGGGTGTGTGTTTGGGGCTATATTTACTTATTCCATGAAATGGAGAGTGTGTTCACATCCAACGGTGGGCCATTTCTGCTTAAAAGTGTGTACTTTAGGTAAATGGGTTTGTGTGGTACACATTGTCTCTTAAACAAAAAAAACCCCGGAAATAGCAGAACTGTTTACATTTGGGTTGTGGGTTTGTGTGGCACTCTGCGGGACTTCAAAGAGATGGAAATGGGAAGGGGAAAAAATGGGAAATAGCAGAATAAAAGCAATCAATTACAAATAATATAGCTGGCAGGTGGAATGTATCCTAGTCAGCCAATCATACAGGCAGCATCTGCATCACAACAGTATAAACTATGCAGTATAAACTTTCAGTCTGTTTTTTTTTTCCCCACAAACTCTGCACCATTGGTGTACACAATTGGGAGAATTTTAACTGACAAAATGCTAGGGTCTGCTGTTGCTTTGATACATCAGTATGTACTAGAGCCTGAGGGTGGTGAGGAGAATAATGCTGACAACTGGCCCAGACTGAGGAGGAAAAGAGTGTTCAGACCCAGGGTAACCTACCAGGGGCTACATGATCTGGAGATAGTAGAGCACTACAGGGTGGACAGGCACATACTTCAGCAACTCATCGAGCTGTGCTGGCTTCATCTGAGACCAAGAACCAACAGAGGGGAACCCATCCCAGTGGATACCAAGGTATATGTAGCCTTAAGATGACTAGCTACAGGTACTTTCCAAAGACCTACTGGGGAAATCATGGGGTCTCACAGGCATCTGCATCCAGGGTACTCCACCAGTTCCTGGATGCCATGCCACCACATGCCAGTGAACAAATTTACTTCCCCAGCACCCATGAGGAGAGGACCAGCAATATGTGCCTCTTCCACTATGTAGCAGACTACCCAGAGGTACTGGGTACCATAGACTGCATGCACATCGACATCAAAGCACCACCCGATGAACAGGGTAGGGTCTACATAAACAGCAAGGGCTTTAACTCCATCAACTGCCAGGTCATGTGCAATGTCCAGGGCATTATCATTAATGTGTGTGCTGGCAGCCCTGGAAGCTATCAAGACTCTCACAGCTGGCATTCCTCACAGCTGTACCAGTGATTTGCCACTGGGGGGTCATCCTTTATGCCTATCTGGTGTGAGTGGGATGCTGGCTATGCACTGGCACCATGGATGATGACACCCATCAGAAATGTACATACACTTACTCAACAATGGCATAATACGGCACACACACACAAAGCAGGATCATTATAGAGCATGTGTTTGGGTGCTCAAGTCATGGTTCCACTGTTTTGACACATCTGATGGAGCCCTGCAGTACTCTCCAGCCACATGTGCACACATGTTCATAGTATATGCCATGCTACACAATATGATCCTGTGGAAACAGCTGTGGCAGGAACAGTATGGGGAAGGGTCACACAGCCCCCCACCACTGCCAAGGTCCCCACCGACACAGAGGGAATCAGAGGAGGAACCCCCTGAGCCAGCTCCTGTAGGCAGATGGAGGTGTGTCCTGTATACCCTGGCCTTGGCACAGAGGCAATGTATAGCACACACACACTGACAGTGTAGAGACCCAGGGTCTGACACCTCTCTCTAACTCGCATACACATTAAAATGGATTTCACACACATCACACTACCTATACCTTACCATGTATAAGCAGTGTACTGCATTTATACGACATAGGCAGCCCTCAAGTACCCTCCTCACAGCTGCCACAGGCACAAGTTAAGTCAGTCTTCTTAACAATAAATGAATGGAGTAGTATATTCTGCTAGCATATCTATGGTATTGCTTCATGCATGCAAGGGAATGGGGTGGCCTACTGGGATAGCAGCAGGCAACTGACAGCTATGTTGGACACCCGGAAATATTTGCTCTATACTGGCTTCCCCACACTGTGCAGTAGTACCCAAGGTGACAAATCCAACTGCAGTATATTTGGGGGCCAACTAACTGGGGGGGGGTCATAGGTCACAGGCACGGATGTCAGTGTGGAGGTCCCATTCTCACCACTCAACCTCACCAGGCAAGTCAGCTGTAAAAAATTTAAGAAATGTCTGGAAAAGGCCCACAAATGGAGACAATGATGAAATACCCCCCCCCCAGACTTATACAGTGATAGCACAGCAAGTCTTGCAGTTGCACTAAGGCTCTGTAGGGTAAGAAGTCTGAAACTCAAATCTATGCCATTGCAATTTGACCTGTGGTCTTTAGTGATATGCCTCTAGTCTCCAAGACACGGCACAGTACTGTGCTAAATGGAACCAAAATGAAAGCAAATATCAGCACAGTCTGCAAATGTGTACAGTTGACAGGTGTGCCCCCCACCCATATTCCCATAGAAATGCAGTAACTTGTATGTTTGCAGAGAAATAGCAGCAGAGCAGACATTGCCAGGGCTGTCCCAATCAACATGATAGCTTGTTGCATGTCCACAATATGCAGGGGTCAATGAGCTATATATATGTGTGTTGTTAATACTGTCAGGATGTGGCCAGCACTTACTCCTGGCTGTTGTGTCCTAGTGGCCTAGGTACAGTACTGTGGTCGACAGGGACATGTTCCAAGAACTACAGTGCCAACTATTCTGCATGTCAGCTATACCTACGGTAGGAGTTGTACACACTGTCCAAATGTCAAAATCTGCTAATGCTGGAAAGCTGGGCAGGTCATAGACAGGCGGCTGCACATATGGACAGTACCCAGCTTGGAGTAACCTACACAGTGCCTACCATACCTCTCAACTGTACAGACCTATTGCAGAATATCCAGAGATTTGCATCATATTTGTAGTCTGTATATCATGAAATAGTGGTTGTTTGGCAATTCACTGGCAGATCATGTAAGACTAAGGTCAGAAAATAATGACAGATTGCAGTGTCAGACCTCATACCCTATAGAAACATGCATGCTTATGCAAAACCTGTTACTGAATCACCTTTATAGGTGCTTAAGGCCAATATTTAAAAATAGTCCCCATAATTAGGCCTCTGTCTCCCAATTACTTATGGCTTTGTCCAGATGTCTGGCTCTCAGAAGTTGAGAGGTATGCTGCCTAGTAGGACAGCAGCTACCTGAAGGTCACTGTACTGCCAGTTTATAAAAGGCTGCCACCTTTCTGTGTCAGCACTGACAACATATCACTGGCCAGCAGCCATACCCCTGGAATGACACAGGTTGTCACAGAAGGAGCACAAGTATGCCTTGGATATCTGCTCTGCTTGTCCTAACATTGCATTTTCCTGCCAACTATTTGCAAAACAAGAAAGGGTCATGTCAAAATAGCAATGGCAGACAGTGGCAAAGCAGATATCATACCCATAAGAGCAAACAAGCAATTATCAAACCAGTATCCCAACTGCCTACGTTTGGCATAAAATGATTAACACCCTGTCCCAATGTGTGGGCCTTTGTCTGATTGTCATATTTGGGACTGTCCAGATGCAATCTGTGATGGTATGACACCTAGGCCCACATGTAGCCTCATAATAACATATAGCAACACAAACCGTCTAAGGACCACAGCAAATGGAGTGGTGTAATGATGGACAACCTGCTAAATAGGTACACTCAGAGGTGTGAAGTCCACAACCTTGTGTGTGATGTAAAGGCATGTACCCCAGTCACATCAGAATTACAAATACATAAGAGCAACCGCTGTGGCCATAGTCTGCGACTGGACTACAGAAGGACAAAGAGACACACCTAATGGAAAGGGGAACCCCTGGCCAGACAAATGATGAATGTGAAGACCAGAAAAAATTGTGCAGTAACACAGGTGCCATGCTGTGTATGGAGTCAGTAAACATCACTTTAAAATACACAACACACACCCATTTAAGTGGAGGTCTGCAACAAAACATAAACTCAAATGGACAGCTCAGAGGAGAAATCACATGAGAACTCCACAAACCTACACACCACAGACCATGTAGACTCTACAGACCAAGGTCTTGCAAACACTAAGGCCTTACCCCAAACCCCACACACACCTACCCTTCACAGATAGGCTAACAACACTGTCCCTCTACCCCATCACATACAGACACTGCTGAGGTAACCCGTCTGGCATACAAAGCAATCCAGACCCTGCCTTGATGGGACTGTTGCACATCTAACTCAAGGCCCACTCCATCAACCTGTAGGTGCAGCATCAACCTGGGCTGTGATATCAATATGGCTTGGTGTGACAGATATGTGTTTCATACACTCCCATCTGTGGAATACACTCTTTGTCAACAGCAAGCCAACTGCCTTAATACCCTTAGTGATGTGCTCCCTGTATAAGTGCATGGGAAACACAAAATACAGTCTTGTGATTCCACCTGTGTCCCTGCTGGACAGGGGCTCTGTGTGCTGACATGTTGTAACATAGGCTACACTCCTGTATGTGCAGGTTATGAGGGCTTCAAGGCCAATACCCTACTAACATCATAGCAACCTATAAACCTATACACAACTGTCTGTCAGTGGTTCACCACATTACTCTGTACTGCTCTGCCACTGACATACCTGAAAGTCACAGTGCTATGCGGAATATACTACACATGTAATGGACATTTCTGCACAGTAGAACTACACTCACACCCATACCTCCCAACCACTAACAGCAAGACATCTGGACAAGGTCATAAATAAAAGTGGGACAAAGGCCCAATGATAGGCGCATGTTGGAAAATTTGCCTTTGCATGCTTGGAAAATTGGTAGAATACTGGGTTTTGCATTGGCAGAAATTGTCTGAAGGTTATGATGTCTGAAACACGAATGTCTGTCATTATTTTGCAATGTCAGTCTTCAATTATATGCAACTAACTTGCTAAAAAAACACAAGTTTATGTAGACTGGATGAAACTTCTAGACATACACCTGGGCAATCTGCCAAAAAATTTACAGTTGAGAGGTATGGCCACACCAGGATACAACTTTTCAGGTAAGAAGAATACCACACAAGCAGAAGTTTCTCAGGCAATATATCACCAAGTTACTGGCCTGTTTACACAGCTTCATCAGTCAACTGGCTGTAGCCACACCTCTCAACTGGTCTTTTTGGGCCAGAATGTATATAGTCAGGCTCATAATATTGGTCTATGCATCATACATCTTGTATTCCTCTGTTAAAGAACTGTGATGATCTGAAGATGTCTATCACTGGTAATGACACAATACATTCCAGTGTCAGACTTCAGATATGTCAGAAACTGTCTGCTAAAACTAATCCAGTACATCAAGGAAATTCCTGTTTACCTTTGAGAGGTATGGCTGTAGCACACAAAACCCCAGACAGGAGTACAACTATCTCTGTAATGGTGTCCCACTCCCACTTTAGAAGGTCATACTGGGCATGTTCCTACACTTAGAGAATCACAGGCCATGTGGAAACCCACATCGGACTTTTTCAGATGATATTAGAATGTCATTTGGTCTTAATAAATGTGCAAAAGCAACCTTTAAAAAAGGAAAACTGCAGCACCAGGAAAACATCAGTCTGGGACAAGAATGTGATATAAAAGAACTTGAGAAAGAGGGAGTGTATAAATATTTGGGAACTGGTAAAGGATCAGTAATAAAACATGAACAAATGTGAATAAAACTCAGAAAAAAATACTTTAGAAGACTTAAATTAATCCTGAGAACAGCACTGACATCTAGGAACAAGATCCAGGCTATAAATCAGTTTGCTCTTCCTGTCCTAACATACAGTTTTGGAGTGATTGACTGGCCCCAAAAAGTGTTCGATAGATTAAATATTAAAACAAGATGGATGCTTCATCCTCAACAAATGATTTGTAAAAGTCAGTGTACACCAAGATTATATATTCCCCTTTCTGAGGGAAGGATGGGCCTCCTTAAAATTGATTACATGTATAGATCTGCAATCATGGGACTCCACACATATCTACTGACCTCACAAGATCCAAATGTAGGGCAAATTTTGAAACATGAGGAGAATAAATCTAAGATGAATATTCTGCTTAATTTAGCAGAAGCATATCAATGTCAAGCAGGAATGGAAGTCAAACCAGAAGTAGATAAAAACCAGGCAGCAACTGAATGTGTCAAAAAACAAAAGAAAAAATATAAGGTGAAGGACCAGATGAGAAAGCAAGAAATGGGGAAAAAAACATAAATATAGTTGCAAGTATAGAACATTTCTGGAAGAGTCTCATGTTGATCAAGAATGAACTCAGGAATGGTTAAGAGGAGGTGAATTCAAACCAAGAAATGAAAGGTTAATATTGGCAGCCCAAGATAATGGACCACATACACACTGGTTTACAAAGTCCATTGAACATGTAGGAGAAACAGACAAATGTAGGTTTTGTAAAACCAAACTAGAAACAGTTACACATCTTGTTGCTGGTTGCAACACACTAATGGCAGAAGGACTGTATACTGAAAGGCATAATAATGTGGTGAGTCTGTTGCATTGAGGATTGTGCAAACATTATGGTATTGCAGTGGCTGAAAAATGCTGGAAGCATGAGCCACAAAGCATCATAGAAAATTGTGAAGTTTATATCACATGGGATCACTCATTACCAACAGTTCAAAAGATAGATACTTGAAAACCAGATATAGTAGTCCAAGAAAAGAAGACAAAAGTAGCATTGATCATTGAAATCAACACACTATAGTGTCCTGTGTACAGAGAGACACAAAGTCATAAAATACCAGGATCTGCAGGCAGAAATGAGAGCAACATAGAAGAAAGATCTCCAGACAGTTCCAATAGCAGTAAGAGCAACAGGTCTTATAAAAAAGAATTTACAATCATATTTAGATATGTTAAAAATCCATGTAGCCCATACAAATTGCAGAAGGAGTCATTACTGGGCATATTGTGGGTGCTCTGAAGAGCACTTTTGGCTGACATCAAAGATTGAAAAATACTAAGTTCATGAACTTTAATCATAGTTTGACATAGGAATGGAATCCATTCCCGTCATGGTATTAGAAACCCAAAAGACTTGGACAAATTTAAAAAAAGAATATATAACTGTATTGTGCATATATGTCTTTGCATACAGATGGCTATATACACCTTAACTGTCCTTACACACACATATCAGAGAGGATTACCCTCAGCCAGTTGTAGGTGTCCCATATGTGATATTTCTGCATCTGTTGCATGTGATACACAGACATAAATACGGGCAACATATAACAATATGTCAAGCATACACATACATAGACGTGAGGAAGAGAGAGACAGAAAGAGATAGAAAGAGAGACACAGGGGGACACACAGAGAGTGAGTCATACACGGGGATACCCTGAATGGCATAGAGTGATATCCTGCTGTGGACAGTGGCATATCAGTCATAAACAGTCACACATGCCAGCATGAAGGCGAGCTCATTATGTAATATTACTGAGGTGGGGTCATAATATCACATCACCTGCCTTTGTGTGTGTGTGAGTATGTTTAGTGTAAGCCATAGGAGGCCGTTCCCACTCAGTACACTTCCCATTGCCCTACTTCCCAAGATCTTTTGCTGTCATTCACATTAGAAGTACCACTGGACACCTGTCAGCCCTATAAGCTATGTATTGCATGCAATAACTGTATAACACTATACTATAAAGGGTCTACTTCAGAACAGTGAGCAATCAGATGATTGAACACTGTTAGAGCGAACACTACATGTCAAACTGGCAAAATAGCGAATGGCCAGAACAGCGAATATTTTCCCAGGGAAATAAATTGCTGGGCCGGCCATTTGGGTTGTGCTGGTTCCTGCACTGTAGTGCAATCTTGGAGTTTGTATATTTAAGTGGGGGGGGTGTGGGTGGTGAAGCCCCCCACTTTATTTAGTGTTTAGTGTTTTTTTTTTTTTTTTTTTTTTGGGAACAGCGATTATTTTCCCTGTTTTGGATTTCTGACATTTAATAGTTGATATAACAATGCTTGATCATCTGATTGTTCATTGTTATAATATAGACCCAGTATAAATAACTAGGTAGGTAGGGGTTCTGATCTCAATCCTGGCAAATGTGTGTGTGTGTTTGTTTGTTTGTAGGTAAAACAGTGTTAGGCCATTCCCACCCAGTACACTTCCCAGTGTCCTACTTCAGCAGTCCTGCTGATGTCTTTCCCCCTAGAAGTACCTTTGCACAGCTCAATCCTAAAAGTTCTGTCACAAATGCAATAACTGTATAACAGTATAGTACAAATAACTGGATTGGTAGGGGTCCTATTCCCAGTTCTGGAAAATGTGTGTGTGTACAAGTCTTTGTAAGTGTATAGGTTCATATGTTTGTAGGCTGAAGTATTTTGAGAACATTCCCACTCACAACACTTCCCAGTGCCCTACTTTAGCAGTTATGCTGATGTCATTCATCTTAGAAGCACCTTTGGGCACTTGTCAGCTCTATAATCTCTGTAGCATGTGTGTTAACTGTGTAACACTATAGTACTAATAACTAGATAGGTAGGGGTTCTATTCCCAGTTCTGGCAAATGTGTGTGTTTATGGTTGTAGGATGAAGCATTTTGAGGAATTTCCCAGCCAGTACACATCCCAGTGCCCTGATGTAATTCACCTTAGAAGTACCTTTGGGCACTTGTCAGCCCTGTATACTCTGTAGCGCATGTGATAACTCTGTAACACTATAGTACAAATAACTAGACAGATAAGGGTTCTATTCCCAGTCTTGGCAAAGGTTTGTGTATGTTTGTAGGATGACGTATTTTGAGGACTTTCCCACCCAGTGCCCTACTTTAGCAGTTCTGTTGATGTTATTCATCTTAGATGTACCTTTGGGCACTTGTCAGCCCTATAAGCTCTGTAGCACATGCAATAACTGCGTAACACTATAGTACAAATAATTAGATAGGCAGAGGTTCTATTTCCAATTCTGGCAAATGTGTAAGTGTGTATGTTTGTAGGCTGAAGTATTATGAGGACTTACCAACCCAGTGCCCTACTTTAGCAGCCCTGCTGATGTCATTCACCTTACAAGTACCTTTGGGCATTTGTCAGCTCTGTAGTGTGTGCTATAATGGCATAAAACTGTAATAAAATAACGAGATAGGCAGGGGTTCTATTCTCAGGTCTGGTAAATGTGTTTGTGTGTGTGTATAAGTGTATGTACAAAAGTTTGTAAGTGTGTATATTTGTTGGACAAAGTATTGTGAGAACTTTCCCACCCACAACATTTCCTAGTGCCCTACTTTAGTAGTCCAGCTGATGTTATTGCCCTTAGGAATACATTTGAGCAGCACTTAGCCCTATAAGCTCCCTGGCATAGGTAATAACTAAGTAACAGTATAGTACAGATAACTAAATAGGCAAGGGTTCTACACTCAGTTGTGGCAAATGTGTATGTGTGTTTGTGTGTGTGTGTGTGTGTGTGTGTGTGTGTGTGTGTGTGTGTGTGTGTGTGTGTGTGTGTGTGTGTGTGTGTGTGTGTGTATGTGTGTGTGTGTGTGTTGTTTATGCTTGTAGGCTAATGTATTTTGCTGTCCTTCGCACCTAGTACATTTCTCATTGCCATACTTTACAAGGGCTCTTGATGTAATCACCTTTGACATACCATTAAAGCCTATCAGCTGCATGGCATGTGTGATAACTGTGTAGCACTGAAGTATACATAACTAGGTAGGTAGGGGTTCAAAACCCAATACTGGCAAGTGTGTGTGTGTGTGTGTGTGTGTGTGTGTGTGTGTGTGTGTGTGTGTGTGTGTGTGTGTGTGTGTGAATCACATCTTCCCTGTGTGTGTTTGTGAGAGAATCATATCCTCTGGGGTTGTGGGTTATAGCATTTTGAGGCATGTACCACTCAGTACATGTCCAATTGTCCTACTTTATAAGGCCCGCTGATGTCATTCACCTTAGATGTACCAGTATACACGTCTTAGCTCTCTAAGCTCTGTCGTGTGTGCACTAACTGTGTAATATTATAGTGGAAATAATTAGATAGGCAGGGGTTCTAATCTCAATACTAATAACTATAGTAGTGTATGTGAAGCATATCCCCTGTGGCTGTTGTGTGAGTGGGTTATACCATTTTAAAGCGTGTTGACCTCCTACCAATGACATTACTTTAAAGAGCCTGTTATTGGCATCTGCCTCACATGCACCATGCAACACTATACAGCCCATACCAGTCATCTGTACATATGTACATGGGATATCCACATGTTTGCAACCTATATGTGGTCTGTGTCCCTTAACTGTGAGAATTCCTGTGATATCATTTACAAATATGTCACAGTTACCATAGTGGCACACATGCCAGCATCTGACATTGTACCTGACTGACGCATCATGCTGATACAAAGTCTGTCACTCTAACACTTCTTCAGGTTTGTAGGAGCAGTAGGCAAGACGAATTGCTATGCCTGGTGTGTTATCCCACCATCCATGAAGACATTTGCAAGATTACCTGTGTCCAAGGCATATAATCTATGTGGAGCATGTCATGTGTACACAGCACTATAGTACATACAAGTGGATACATACAGTTACCAAAATGTCTATTGGTAGCTGTGTATGTGTTTCTGTTTGCACAGTCCCTGTGGCTGCATTTAATGTGTGTATGTGATGGCTATACCATTTTGTGTGCTTCTTCCACCCTGTGAACTCCCCATTGTCAACCTAGTGTCAGCCCATACAGATGTCATCCACCATACAAGCACAGTTACACAGTTTTAACACCAAGCCACTGTGGTGCATGTAGTGTTTGTATCACCATGTATTGTACATTAATAGATGGGTAGATCATCTACTCTGAGAAGTATCAACTCTGTGTGCTTATGTGTTTCAATGCATGTCCCCATGCAACGGTGTGTGTGTGTGTGTGTGTGTGTGTGTGTGTGTGTGTGTGTGTGTGTGTGTGTGTGTGTGTGTGTGTGTGTGTGTGTGTGTGTGTGTGTCTGGAGGAGTGGTGTTGGAATGGGTCATGCAGAGGAGCAGTGCATGTCTGGTGGTGACTGGCCTGTGATAGGGATGTGTGCATGTTTGTCTGCACACCATAAAGCCATGTGGATCCCTGAATGCCCGACAGAGGGCTATATTGGACAGCCATGGACCATACATGGCAGGATGTACAGTTCACCGTCTCCTTGCAGGGAAACAGGAACTGGTTCTGCCAGGGGTATCACTGGCACAACCAGGCCCAAGGACAGATGCAATACTACTCCCTGATGGTGACTGCTTTCTGCTGGATCCATGTCTCTGGCAGGACTGGCCAGGACAACATGCCTATGGCCTGCTCTGGTGTGGTGTGGACAGCACCCTCCCATTGGTAGTGCTGTTGGTACTGCCCCTACAGGACTGTGAGTTTGCATGGCTACATGGGCTCTCAGCTGATCAATTTGCTGACCTACATCCACCTGGCCAATGCCCTACTCCCACCACATGCTCAAGCACAGACACTGCACATTCAAGCAGTGGCAATGTCTCATTCCACTGTCTATCCACAACATTGGCAAGATGACATATGGCATCACAATGCTGTGCAGGTCATCATGCATGACCCTGAGCATCTGTCTAGTGTTGCGGTCAGTACTACTCTCACATTCACCATAGTCAACACACTAGCCTGTTCCATGCCACCCCCCTCCACCTGTCCATTATCCATGGCAGCTGGGAACAGGGTATGTGTGGGCATACTGACTGTGTGTAAGTACATGGTGGGTGAAAGTGGGATACCAAATAATGCACAGATTCAGGTACCAACAATCCCACCTGTGGCTCACTATGCACACTATTATCATGGGATTCCTCTAAGACACTGACATCAGATTGTGAGGGGTTGAGACACCAACCCCCATGTTTGCCTGCAAGGGGAAGACAGCATATATAAATTAATACCCTGCAATATTATGTTTGCTGACAAACACATGCACACACACACACACACACACACACATGCACACATGCACACACACACATGCACACACATGCACACACACGCACACACACACACACACACACACACACACACACACACACACACACACACACACACACACACACACACACACACACACACACACACACACACTCTCCTGGTACAATTTGGCACAGCTTTGACACCTATGGGCCCTTCAGGGCAGACCTTGCAGTAGCTCTGCCTGCCTCAATCCATCTATTTCACAGCTACTGTAAGGTTCACAACAAAGGGTGACAAATCCTACTGTGTGGTGGGCCTATTAGCAGAATGGTAATTGTGACTAAGACCAAGGCTATTGGAGTGAGCTATACAGTGTTACCAAGTGCATATGCACATACTGTAAGAGCTGACTTACTGCTATACAGACCACATACAATGACAAGGTGTAACGATATGTGATGATAACTGAGGAAGGAACAAGAGCATACACTATCACTCTTGTACCTACACAGTTTGGACTCACAGGGATTCATTTCATTTCAGACAACATTGCATGATAGTCTGGAATACATACAGGAAACATGTACAATACTAGGTGCATAGCCTCATAAGATGATGCCAGGCTATTGGCCCTGATGCGCTCATAAGCATGGCCCAGACATTAGCCCATGTCCCTTCAAAGGCAGCACCTGTTTCCCCTGTCCAGCTGGGCCACATGTGGGATCCCAGGGGTGTCTTATGCATTTCCATTCAGTCATCCAGCTTCTTCTTCAAGAGTGCTATACATGTAGTCTGATACACATGCAAAGAGAGTGTATTTTACAGACAGTGTATTGGGTGGGACACTACACTATCCTGCCAACATGTACTATACATGTCACGTATCAGGTGAGGGCCTTGTGTGCATGTCGCGTGAGTGTGGTTTGTCCTACAGATATGCAGAAACATCATCAAGGCTGGTTTGGGAATGGCCTTGTATGCCAGACACAGGTTGTCTATGTTCATTCTGTATGAAAATGGGTACAGGAACAAGGCGTTCAGCCTATCTGTATAGGATAGGTGTTGCAAACCCTGGATTTACCTGGTCAGGAACCTCTGTGGTCTCTGCAGCTGCTGCATTTGCTTGGCAAGTTGCATGCCAAAGGAGCCATTGTACTCAGTAATGTGTCTGATAAGGGTGGAGTACAGAGAAGTTGTGGCCTCCTGGATCCTGGATGACATACCCTTATTTCTGAGGTGGACCATCTAGACAGCCTTCCATACAATGGTGCCCACATGGTGGAAAACTATTAGGTTGCTACCAACCTTGGTGCACTAGTCACCACACACCTGATTGCATGCTCAGTACATTGTTATTACAATCATAATTGGCGTGGGTGATATCTACCACAACCGGGAAAATGATACATCTCCTGGTATTCAGTTTGAGGCAATGCTTTTTACCAGTCATTTGTTTGGGTAAGGGCCTCTTGGAGGATGCTTACATCAGTAGGGGAATGTAAGGCAGTGGCCAGCTTGCAACCATCTGTAACCCTGGCCAACCACAGACCACTGGTTTTGTCTTGTACCTCAGACATGTATATCTCAAACAGTAGAGGACCCCAGACGAATCCTTGGGGTACATCACTCTGTAAGGATCTACTACTAGAGGTGGCTTCCACTACTTTAACTGAGTGGGTACAATCACTGAGCCAGTTAGCTACCACTATTTTAACATACAGGTTGAAGCCCAGCTGTGTAGGCTTATGTATCATGGCCACCTGGGGATTATTGTGAGAGATTTGGGCTAGGTGATATTAGGCAGTGTGCACCATCTCCCCTTAATCCTTGTGTTTGCTGACTGCTTCAGAGAAGCTGACAAGGTTTAACAGGCCTGATCTCTCTTCCACAATACCACACTGTGTTGGCTGAAGCATTTTGAGGTTGCCAATGTCCCTGTTTATAAGGTCCTTGGTATTGCCTTCCATGCTCTTGCAGATCAGGCTAGTTAGGCTGATGTGCATATGATTGTCTGGGTTAGTGGATTGCCCCACCTTTGTGTATAGGGATGACAGTGGCTGTCCTCTGTGCAGTTGAGATGACAATGGCCCTCAGGCTTTGGTTGACTACAGTGTGTAATGGAGCTGAGAGCTCATGCCTGAGTTCATGTAGGATGCAGCCAGGGATGGTATTAGGCCTATGGGGACTTCTGTGTGTTGCCTTTGACAGGGCATTACAGACCTGCTTCCTTATGATGAGAGGAGGGGAGCACGTGTTGTGAATGTCCATTTGTGCTGATGTGGGGACAGTGGGGTGATGTTTACACTTAACATGTCTGCAGCAGGTTGGCTATATCTATGTTGTATGTGTATGTGGTGTTATTGACCACCACTACAGAACAGATGTGTGTGTTGCCTCTGGGATTGCAGAGATATGTGTGGAAGGGCTACTGATTGGCCTTGGTGGATCTGTCCGATTTGCACTCAAAGATAGCCTTAGGGTAATTCACCTGTGACCTTATTTGCTTGTTCAGACCAAGGTGCCATTGCTTCCAATTAGAAACCTGCTCTTTCTTGGCCCTGCCCAGCAATTATTTCCACCTATTACAGTATTTGTGTATTGCTGCTGTCCACCACAGAGGTTTACCCTACCCTGAGGGAGATGATGCTGTCCTGTCAGGTATTGCTGAGTCCATACATCTATGTAAGTGCTCACACAGTATTGTGGTGTGGGATTGGATACTACTGCTAGTTCCAACTGACAGAACGGTGGCTGTAAAGCTACTTCTACCTGCTCTGAGGAGATTTATAGCTATTTTTGGAAAGTTTATTTTGTTTGACCCTGACAGGGGGCGGCAGGGAAGATGGTGACCTCAACAGTGATGGCTATGTAGTCAGATCTTACCAAGGGTGATGACACTGTATGGGTGCTACAGTAGCTACTCATGTTAGTTAGGACCAGGTACAAGATATTTCCACCTGTCATAGGAGTGTTGACCAGCTGATCTAATGCACTGCAATTGACAAACTGAGGAATCTCTGTGCATTCATGGTCAGGTAAAATAGGTCATGCACACTATGGTTGGGTAGTTAAAGTCACTCAGGAGCAGGGTAGATCATTGAATCATGACAAATTCATGCAAGTCCAGATAGGTGTAGCAGGTGTCTAGAGTCAAGGTTGGAGATCTGTAGCTAGCTATGATTTGAGTAGGTGTTTTGTCAACAGTTAACTGCACTTGGAATGTCTCTGTGTGTCATACTGTTTGGCCAGCGTGAATGTGTGTATGTGTATGATACTGGTGAAAACTCTATCTCCTGTATCTTTGTAGCCCTCCATTTCTGGTCTAAACGTATGATGGGATGAGTAACCTGGCAAGGTTAGTGTGCACTCCACAGCTGCAAACCAGGTGTCAGTGACTGCACAGATGTCAGCATTCTCCTGAACAAGGTACACTTGCAATGACATGAGTTTCATGCTAAGATTCCTAGCTCCTGTTAGAACAAGACATTTGCACAAAGGCCTACATCAATGGTGAGCAAAGGCCAAAAGATAGTGACACTAGCTCTCAGTGTTTTTCCTCATTCTGTTACATGACTGCAGTCATACCTATCCACTGTCCAGATGTCTATACACTGTCCAGATGCAAGGCTCATATGTTTCGTCTGTTCCCCATAACAGCTGTGGGTTTCTGACAAATCACTAGGATGATGTGAGCATTGACATCAGGAATGATGACAATCATTTGTGTTTCAGACCTGAAATCTATCAGAAAATATATGCTAAAACCAACCATGCTACTCTAGCAGACTTCTACGCTTAAAGCAGCCATATTTCAAATATGTCACTATTGTTTGCCCTTTATCCGCCTACTTTGTCAGGCTTTTTGCAGTTGTATATAATATATATATATATATATATATATATATATATATATATATCCCTATCAGATGATAGAAATTTCATTTGACTGAATCCCATTTGACTGAGACCATAAGACTGAAATTTCAAAATACTGAAAAATCACTTGACTGAAACCCGTAATACTGAAATCTTACAAGGCTAAATTTCAACACACTGAATCATAAAGTGGATGATATAAAACCAGAAAAGGTATATGCCCTTTTGCCCACTCTAGTGCGATCCTGAAGTTAGTATATATAGTTAGGGGGAGTGTGGGGGGCACAGCCCCCACCTATTCTGGTTTTCATCAAAAATGCTCTTTCGCTAAAGTGAGCTAAAAAAAAAAATGACAGAATGGCTGTTGCTGAGATCGAGGTACAGTGGGGATAAGGGAATATTCCCTTTTCACCAATATAGTGCAATCTCGGAGTGAGAGTGTAAAAGTAGGGGTGTGTGCGAGGCACAGCCCCCACATGGCGGGTGCTGAAGGGCCTGCCCCCCAGCATAAATGTGTTTACTGTTTTTTTTTTTAAATGTTGTGTTTTGTAGGGTTTTTTGCAAACTATCGCAAAAGTTCTTTTTCAGTAAAGCACTTTCACGGAAGTGTGCTTGACCGTTTCAGTTTCATTGAAATGTGTCATCAGTAATTCATCCTAGATCCATATATATATATATATATATGTATATATATATATATATATATATATATATATATATATATATATGTGTGTGTGTGTGTGTGTGTGTGTGTGTGTGTGTGTACATATATATGTCTATAAGGGTACTACGGATATGTATTTTTCCCTTATGTTAAATGACTGTAGTGCATGATATGTTTGTAAAAGCATGAAGAATTCCTACAGTTTAGATGATAAATAGGTACATTGCTGTGGCTGTTGTGCACAGGGTCTTGGGTTAAGACTTGGAAGTAATGACTTTTTTCATTAATGTTAAATGACCATAATACATGATATGCTTGTAAAAGCATTATAAATCCTCACAGCTCAGATGGTGTATTGGTACATTGCTGTAAATGTAATGCACAGCATCCGGGGTTTGAGACTTGAAAGGGGTAATATTTTTGATGCTGGACAGAAAAAGGGCTGAAGGAGACAGAGTGATTAAAGCACTTTTAAGCAGTTGTAAGTGGGTTTGCGTGGTTTTGCATGAAGCTAAGGGATGCTAACAGATGGTTAAGTCCTCTTAGTTTCACTTAGCACCGCTTGCACCCGCACTAATTTTAATTAAAGAAAAGAAAAAAAGCTGATAGGAAAGTGGTGAAATGAAGGCAAGTGGGGTGTAAAACATTAGGAAAAGCAGCTAGGGATGTGCAGGATGGGTGTGGGAAAGGACAATAGCTCTACATTTCTTCTGCAGTAACAGCTGTGAATAATGTGTAGAATTTGGAATTTACAGCCTAACAACCCACAGGGAGGGGTGTTAGTGACAGACATTTGTTGAATAATTTGTGGGTAGAATGATTAATTTCACTGTAAATGGGAGTGAAATGTAAAGCTATGTATGGGACAATGACAGATGCTCTTTTTTATGTTGAGAGCAGGATGTTGGAGAAGGGCTGTAGGTATGTTTGGGGAGGTAGGTTGGGTCAGAAAGATAGCATTTGCAGACAGACAAGACACATAAGACAGCAGACAGGAGTGATACATGACATATGAGGAGGTAAACATCTTGGATGGGGGGGGGTGGTTGGGAATCAGAGGTCCATGAGTTCCCAAATGAACACAGTTGACTGAGGTCCCCACCCATGGGCAGTCACAACTGAACCTTCACAGTCCCAAAGGTGGCTGTGCTGGGGGCTGGATAACAGGGACAGCCTGCCCCTCCAGGTGCACCAGGCAGCCCTCCATCCTGCTCAGCTGCCCACCCAACTCAGATCGGATGATGCTGCACAACATAGCCTGGAATATTCTGTGGGTGATGGGCTTCTCTCCATATCCAAGCCTAGAGGTGGGACGGACCACATACCCTGAGGCAGTTCCACCCAAAGGTGGTGCAGGACCATTGGAGGGTGGAGGAGGATGTTCCAGGATGGGTCCTAGATATGCTGGGGCCTGGTGCCATGGCCAGATGGGGCAGGACAGGTGGATCTGCAGGGATCTGCCTTCCCAAACATGCTATGGTTATGTGGTTTTCCCAGGATATATTGGTTAGTCATAAACAACATATTTCAAAAAATGTTATAACAAAATGCATAGGTGTTCCAGTTAACCCAGACTGACAGATTTGAAACAGTTGTATAGCAAACAGAACACATGCTTAAATGGAACAACAATAAACATTTTAATAGAATGCAAGTTACACAGATGGCAACAGGTCACCAATAATCATATTTGAACAAGTTAGGTTAATATGCAACCAATAAAATATATAAACAATAATAGAACACATGTCTCAACAATAGGTTTTGAGAACAACATACCCATAGTATACAAATAATAATTATTGATGCAGATTACAGGTGGGGGGGGAGAAAAAAGTCCATTAACAAATGTATCAGCTTCTATTTTTCACAGCAGTACTGCTCAATACTCTACAGATCTGTCCTCATTTTACATCTACCTATGGCACATACATAGCTGTTAGAATATCAACCTGTAATTGTATGGGGCAGACTGGATGAACTGTGGCTACTTTACTGGAGGGGGCTTGTACATGTCAGAGTTACATACTTGATAAAGAAAGGGTACTGTGCAATAATGTTGTGTGACTCTGCTAGTAGCGTAGTTCACCCGGATTTCTATTTGTGTTCAAGGTGATTGGCAGCAGAGACCACTAGCCTTGACAGCATGACACTTGATAGACATGTATCAGGAAGAGGGTATGGTGTATGTACCTATCCTGCTGTCATTTGCAGGCATGTTGTTGGACAGTGGGACAGTTGTACATGGTGTATTGTTATACCCTTCAAACAGGTACTACAAACATTTCATTACCTGTAAGACCTGTGGAGAAAGTATCTGTTAACACTATCTGACTGGTTCTATAAATATTCAAGATTTCTTGAGTGTATATATTCACATATCTCAGTGAGACTCCCTGAATTTGGACTGTGTCTTGGTGTGCTAAAATGAACTACAAGGCTGCTTCTTATCAGACTGAGCTACTGGGGAACCACTCTTTTTTGCTTGACTGTTTTCTGCCTAATACTCTGTGGGTTAGACAATCTGACCTTTAAATCCTGAGATTCATGCATGACAGATAGCTAGTGTACTGTGTAGTAATCCTTTGAAATTATACGATCTGGGAAGCAAATGTTAACACATGGCACTGCAGGAGGGGATACACTATAATGCATTTGACATTAGTATTCAGTGTTCAGATCTTAGTGAATAACATATGTCATATTTCATGTATATCAAATAATAGAGGCTGCTGCTATGCTGGTAAATGCTCGTGCAAGCAGTATAAATCAAAGTTGTAGTAAATCAAAATAGCAGGACTGAGCGAAAACAAGTGTAACACTTAAAGTTCAAAGTACTTTATTATCAATAATTAATAAGATAAGCGCTTTCACTGTGTAGCTTCATCAGATCTTACATTCATTCTAAGATTCCACATCTTATATATACACAGGTTTTAAACAATTAACCAATCAAGTAAGTTAATTGGTATGATTATTTAAAGAAGCAGGCAAACATCAAAGACCTAGCTTAATATACAAATCTAATAAAGATAAAATCATTTAAAAACAATCTCATATATAAGGTATACATAAAAAATGTATATATAAAAAAGTTATATATAAAAATGTATATCAGTTAGTACATATATATTTATAATTTAAAATAGATATTAGTGTAAAAAAGATTCTATAGACAAGTATGCTTAATGTCTAACATATAAGATTTCATGTATATGTATGTATAAATTAATATAGTGTCTTATAAAATAAAATAAAACACTACATGTGGTAACCAAATCTATGACATAATGACATAGTAGTGATATAGAAGACAATTAGTGTGCAGAGAGATGGAATACCTATTTCTAGGGGGTTTATCTAATGTTTCTACGCTGTCTTAATTTTGGCTTGATAGAGGCCCTATCATTGAGGCCTAGTCCTTTATCTGATCTTAGCAGAATTATCCATTTGGTTTCCTTACCCTCTGTATATATCTCAATGTCACCCCCTCTAGAGTTGGGAGTAATTACTTCAAGTACCTTAAACAAAAATCTATGTGTGTCATCATTCAATGCTACATGCTTGGCAAGAGCATTATGTAGTGTACCTTTCCTTATGTGATATACATGTTCCCTTATCCTATCCCTCAGTGGTCGATTTGTTTTACCAACATAGAAGGACGAACATAATTGACAAACAGCTAGGTATATCACATGAGAAGTCATGCAGTTAGCTTCAGCTCTTATATTAAAAACTTTCTGTTGATCAGGATGAAAAAATTCTGTCTTACTGTCTATGTAACAACAGAAATTACAGCTACCACAGCATCTTGTGCATCCATTCTGTATAGATTTCTTATCAAATTTAGGATGGCATAGCATTCTTTTCAAGTTGTGTTTATTCTTAAAAATAAACCTCGGTGTTTCTCCTACTATCTGTTTAATGTCTTCATCTATCTGCAATATACCCCAGTGTTTGTCTATAATCTGCTTAATCTCTATATGATCGGATGAAAAAAAGGTGGAGAATTTAGTGAAAGATTCACTCATATTTTGTTTATCACTAAGGCTAGCACTGTTGGATCCAAAGTATGACATAGCTGAAGTAGAGCATAGATTGTACACTTCTTCTATCTTAGAATGTATTTCTTCGTCTTTATATCCTCTGTGTAATAGTCTATATTTTAAATCATTTATCTCAGTGTGAAAACCCTCTTCCATTGGATTCAGTCTGGAAGCTCTATTAGCTTGTCCTTTCACAATATTTCTAAAGACAAAAGGAGGGTGCATACTGGATCTTAGAAGCAATGAATTAACATAACATGTTTTGCGATGAACTCCAGTGTTGATTAAATTATTGTCTAGCCTCTCTATATATATAAGTCTAGAAACTCAATTCTATCCTCTGAAAACTTCATAGTAAACTTAAGACATGGTATTAAATTATTCATGATTAGGTGTGTGGATTCAAGTTGTTGGGATGTCCCTTTCCAGAGAATAAAGACATCATCCACAAAATGTCTGTAAAATATCACATGTTTCTTAAAGAAATTTTGTAGAAATAATGTATGTTCTTCCCAATGTGCAAGAAACATATTGGCGTAGCTATTGGCACAAGCTACGCCATCTTTCTGTCTATAGATGTTATCCTTGAACATAAAGACATTATTTTCTAAGACTAATTCCAAAAAGTGAACTATTAAGTCAATAAGTACATTTGTATAGTCACTATGATTTTTCAGGTACTGTAATGTATAATTCAAACCCAATTCATTGGTAATCACTGTAAACAGTGACTGTATGTCAAATGTGACAAATAAATAGTCTTTAGTGATTGTTTTGTGTTGGATACAATCATAAAATTCTGTAAGGAATTGTTTAGTGTCTTTTAGTACTATTTTATTTTTATTTAGTACAGCCCTCAGATGTTTTTCTACAAATACTGATAAATGTTCTGTAACCCAACATTGTCCAGAAACTATTGGTCTCATGGGTGGGTTCTTATTGTCCTTGTGTATTTTTGGCTGTCCTTGAATAACTGGTATAGTAGGTGTTAAAATATTAAGATAGTCAAATAATTCCTTGTCAATCAGTTTACTTTTGAAAATATCCTCTAGCGTGTTCTTCACATATCTTATAGTTTCTATAACATCGTCTTTTGTTATTAAATCATAGAATTTGTCCTGCATCAATTCTGTCATTGCTCCGATATAATTTTGCATATCCATAACAACAATGCTGCCTCCTTTGTCAGCTGGTCTAATAACTATAGTAGGGTCTTCTTGTAATTGTTTTAGACTTACTCTTTCTTTATAAGTTAAATTGTCTCTCCTTTTACATCTTTTTTGCTCTACTCTATCTGCATATCGGAGCAATGACAGAATTGATGCAGGACAAATTCTATGATTTAATAACAAAAGACGATGTTATAGAAACTATAAGATATGTGAAGAACACGCTAGAGGATATTTTCAAAAGTAAACTGATTGACAAGGAATTATTTGACTATCTTAATATTTTAACACCTACTATACCAGTTATTCAAGGGCAGCCAAAAATACACAAGGACAATAAGAACCCACCCATGAGACCAATAGTTTCTGGACGAGGTTGGGTTACAGAACATTTATCAGTATTTATAGAAAAACATCTGAGGGCTGTACTAAATAAAAATAAAATAGTACTAAAAGACACTAAACAATTCCTTACAGAATTTTATGATTGTATCCAACACAAAACAATCACTAAAGACTATTTATTTGTCACATTTGACATACAGTCACTGTTTACAGTGATTCCCAATGAATTGGGCTTGAATTATACATTACAGTACCTGAAAAATCATAGTGACTATGCAAATGTACTTATTGACTTAATAGTTCACTTTTTGGAATTAGTCTTAGAAAATAATGTCTTTATGTTCAAGGATAACATCTATAGACAGAAAGATGGCGTAGCCATGGGCACATCTTGTGCCAATAGCTACGCCAATATGTTTCTTGCACATTGGGAAGAACATACATTATTTCTACAAAATTTCTTTAAGAAACATGTGATATTTTACAGACATTTTGTGGATGATGTCTTTATTCTCTGGAAAGGGACATCCCAACAACTTGAATCCACACACCTAATCATGAATAATTTAATACCATGTCTTAAGTTTACAATGAAGTTTTCAGAGGATAGAATTGAGTTTCTAGACTTATATATAGAGAGGCTAGACAATAATTTAATCAACACTGGAGTTCATCGTAAAACATGTTATGTTAATTCATTGCTTCTAAGATCCAGTATGCACCCTCCTTTTGTCTTTAGAAATATTGTGAACGGACAAGCTATTAGAGCTTCCAGACTGAATCCAATGGAAGAGGGTTTTCACACTGAGATAAACGATTTGAAATATAGACTATTACACAGAGGATATAAAGATGAAGAAATACATTCTAAGATAGAAGAAGTGTACAATCTATGCTCTACTTCAGCTATGCCATACTTTGGAACCAACAGTGCTAGCCTTAGTGATAAACAAAATATGAGTGAATCTTTCACTAAATTCTCCACCTTTTTTTCATCCGATCATATAGAGATTAAGCAGATTATAGACAAACACTGGGGTATATTGCAGATAGATGAAGACATTAAACAGATAGTAGGAGAAACACCGAGGTTTATTTTTAAGAATAAACACAACTTGAAAAGAATGCTATGCCATCCTAAATTTGATAAGAAATCTATACAGAATGGATGCACAAGACGCTGTGGTTGCTGTAATTTCTGTTGTTACATAGACAGTAAGACAGAATTTTTTCATCCTGATCAACAGAAAGCTTTTAATATAAGAGCTGAAGCTAACTGCATGACTTCTCATGTGATATACCTAGCTGTTTGTCAATTATGTTCATCCTTCTATGTTGGTAAAACAAATCGACCACTGAGGGATAGGATAAGGGAACATGTATATCACATAAGGAAAGGTACACTACATAATGCTCTTGCCAAGCATGTAGCATTGAATGATGACACACATAGATTTTTGTTTAAGGTACTTGAAGTAATTACTCCCAACTCTAGAGGGGGTGACATTAAGATATATACAGAGGGTAAGGAAACCGAATGGATAATTCTACTAAGATCAGATAAAGGACTAGGCCTCAATGATAGGGCATCTATCAAGCCAAAATTAAGACAGCATAGAAACATTAGATAAACCCCCTAGAAATAGGTATTCCATCTCTCTGCACACTAATTGTCTTCTATATCACTACTATGTCATTATGTCATAGATTTGGTTACCACATGTAGTGTTTTATTTTATTTTATAAGACACTATATTAATTTATACATACATATACATGAAATCTTATATGTTAGACATTAAGCATACTTGTCTATAGAATCTTTTTTACACTAATATCTATTTTAAATTATAAATATATATGTACTAACTGATATACATTTTTATATATAACTTTTTTATATATACGTTTTTATGTATACCTTATATATGAGATTGTTTTTAAATGATTTTATCTTTATTAGATTTGTATATTAAGCTAGGTCTTTGATGTTTGCCTGCTTCTTTAAATAATCATACCAATTAACTTACTTGATTGGTTAATTGTTTAAAACCTGTGTATATATAAGATGTGGAATCTTAGAATGAATGTAAGATCTGATGAAGCTACACAGCGCTTATCTTATTAATTATTGATAATAAAGTACTTTGAACTTTAAGTGTTACACTTGTTTTCGCTCAGTCCTGCTATTTTGATTTACTACATATTTCATGTATATATTTGATTTACAGCTCCACAATCTACTGTTTTTCATACTAGCTGGTTCTCAGAACAACCTCTGTTAATTCATGTTGTCAAAGTCATATTTTCTGTGCAGAACCAGCACATATTCTATTTCTACAGCAGCATACCAGAATAAACACAGCAGTTGGTGGTTTAGGTTTTTAGCATATTTATATGACACAGTGCTCTACTACTGCATATGCTGTAGATCACTATTAGTCTGGCAAACTTTTCTTTAATCATTAGACTCAGAACAGAGTAAACAATTTAATCCTTTTTATTTATTTCAATATATACTGCAAGGTAGATCTGTACTCACCAGCCTGTCAGCACAACCTTGTCAGTCTGTCCACATGGGCATCAGCATTGCTAGCCCTCTCTGCTGCAGGTGTAGGGGGGGGGAAACAAACATTATGCAGACTTGTCTATCACTTGCTCAGGCTAGAATTTGGTATGCATATATCTGGGATACTTACAAACTGCTGGAGCATGGTTGTCTTGAGTGTCTTGGATCCATTGGGCCAAGAGCACCCTCTTACTCTGGTTTAGGGCAGCATAATTATGCTGTACCTTCTCACAAGTTTGGGGGATGCCAGTGGCACTGGTGAGATTGAGTGCCAGATGGTTCCAGGCCTTTATTTTATACTGTGAGCCCAGGTACTGGCCCTACAGCATTATTTCATCATGGTTTGCTACAAGGAGCCCAGCAATGGCTCTAGTCTCCAAACTCCCCCAGCACTGAACAGAGAAGTGCCAGCTCTCACCAATGACTGACATAGTTCCTACTCAGAGCAAGCTACTACAGATTCTGGCTGTATTTCCACCTGTGTCATTTAAATAAGGCTATATTCTTGCCCTTTGCCATCATTGGATCATTTTCAAAATGCTTAGCTCAGCTAAGTGGTGCACCAACTCACTAAGCTGATTTGAGCAGTGCTTAAAGGAGTAATTGCTGATCACTTCTTAACAGTTGCTCTGACTATTTTGCACAGGGTCCTCAGTTTAATACTTTGCAGTGAAATTTAAATTTCCAGGGATTTGTTATGGCTAGGCTTGCATAGGCCTTAGGGCCAATAGCCTAGTACCAACCTATGAACCTATAGGAAATTCACCCCAGGGATCATGTCAGTCACCCTGCTAGACAGGGGCCCAGAGAAGTAAATATTGTGGGAAAAAATTCCTGGGAATTGTTATGGCTAGGCTTGCATAGGCCTTAGGGCCAATAGCCTAGTACCAACCTATGAACCTATGAACCAGTGTGCAAATCCACTTAGCTGAGCTAACTGCTACTTAGCATTTACGTCTAAGCAATGCTTAAACCAGCTAAGCATCGCTGAGCACTGCTAACCATTGCTCACTTTTCATTTTTAAAAAAATATCAAAATAATGAACTAATTAATCATTACTGATATATTAGTGTGTGTATATGATTTACTTTACATAACGTCCCTCTATGTGCTTTCATTAGATTACCATGGGGTGTGACTATACTGTATGAGACATGTGTATACATGAGTGGTTTCTCATGTTATATGCACTCACACTTCCATTTTAGACCAGCTACACTACCCTGGTTAACAAATATCAATTACTACTGTATATAATTTAAAATAAAAATAATAGTTTTAACACTGCTTTTTCATGTAAAAATATAGTGCCTGTTTTGGTACTTGACGTGTGAACACCTGCATGTGAAGACGAGACTCTAACCACTACACTATCACAGCATTATGATTGGAGCTGTCTCCTTTTATTTATCTCCTTTGGGATGTTTAAGCAATGCTGAGCAGAGGACCATAACACACACACAAGCTCAGCTATGGTTAAACATACCTTAGAATGGAAAAAAATAATAAACCCACTTTATTTACATGTATCTGTACTCCTTATCAGTAACAGTAAAGGAAATTGTAAGGAGACACATAGGGACATATTTTAATTATTGCTCTTACAAACTTAGAAAGTTGTTAGAATAATATGTTTTCCATTAGCATGATATTAACATTAGGCAGCATACGTCTCAACTGTACAGAGTTTTGCAGAATGTCCAGCTTATTGCCTCATATTTTTGGTCCATTTCTCATCTGACTGTGGTTTTCTACCAAATCATTGGCAAATCACTCAGGGTTTAAGTCAGAAAATAATGAGAGACATTTGGGTTTCAGACATCATACCCTTCAGGAAATCCCTGTTAATTCAAAACCTGTTGTTCTATCAACATTCCAAGTTTGTAAAAGCAATATTTAAAAAGTGTCCCTATTTTTGGGCCTTTGTCCCCCCTTATTTATGGCTTTGTACAGATTTCTTGCTCTAGGAGGTTAAGAGGTATGTCAGGCAGGCACCTGGGCATTCTTCAGAAACCTGTACAGTTGAGGGATATGGCTGTACTGCTCTTTTGCAATGCAGGGGGTGTGTGACAGTACCTGTCACACACCCCATGCATTGCTCCCTATTAGGATTGCTGCTTTTAGTGTCCATGGACACTAAAAGCACTTGCAAAGTGCTGTACAGCACTTTGACAATGCAGGGGGTGTGTGATAGAACCTGTCACACACCACCTGCATTAATATCTTGGTCCCCTGTCTATTTCAGTGCCTGCAGACACTGTTTTACTATTTTATTTGATTTCAGTGTCACTGAAAAGCTTTTAAAAAGTGCTTTATGGCACTTTATCAGTGCAGAAGGTGTGTTAGATGTGTGTGCACTACTTATACAAGCCCCCTGCACTCAGTAGTGTTTGTGTCTATTTAGTCTTAGCAGTAGTGCACCTTCATGAATATGCAAGGTGCGCTGCTGTTAATTCTAAGCGGAAATGGACATGGTTCACTCCGTGCAAGTATAGTACTATTTCTGTACTGAGTTTATTGAATCCCAGGGATTACTAAAACAAGTCCCCCAGAAATCATAAAAGCTTTTTTTTTAAAAACTATTTTCACAACTTCTCTGATCTTAACTGTAATACAATATTTATCAAAACCTTGTAATTAATATCAGGTGTTAAGTGCCATTCAAACTTAATTGCCATGTAAGCTTCCTTTTTTCCAAATATGCTTCCCAATCACCCCCTCTAACATCTTGTGTCACTGTTTCTAAAACAAAAAATATATTTTTTAAAACATCTACATATCATCTCATACTATCCCCAGTATTCAATAAAGCAATTTCTCAGTGACAGAATAGTGCAGCATTTTCTGCATGGTAAATGGCCACCGAGTGATTCAGCAAACAAGGCTGGTGGCATGCACAAGCCTGCCAGCTCTATTCTGGCATGGACACCACTGAATAATGCTAATTACCTCATTTGCTGGTGAAAACAATGCAAAGGAGGAGAATTAGTGATTCAGTAAGCAGGCAGGCATCCATGCCAGAACAGTGTCCATTGCAGAAATATATTCGGTTACTATGTATATTTCTGCAAATTCAAAATGGTGGCATGACAGCTTAAAGTAAAGCATGTATTATGATCATTAGGCTTACTAATGGCCAAAAATATGCCATAGACTGCACGCACATCCACATCAAAGCACCACCCGGTGAACAGGGTTGAGTCTAGTAAACCACAAGGGCTTTCACTCCATCAACTGCCAGGTCATGTGCAATGCCCAGGGCATTATCATTAATGTTTGTGCTGGTAGCCATGAAAGCTATCAAGACTCCCACATCTGACATTCCTCACAACTGTACTAGGGATTTGCCAGGGGAGATATCCTGTATGACCATCTGGTGGGGGATGCTGGCTATGCAGTGGAGTCATGGATGATGACATCCATCAGAAATGCACACACACCCACTCAAAAATGCCATAATGAGGCGCACACACAAACCAACATCATTATAGAGTGCGTGTTTGGTATGATCAAGTCACAGTTCTGCTGCCTTGACATATCTGGTGGAGCCCCGCAGTACTCTCGAGCCACATGTGCACACATGTTCATAGTTCATAGTATATTCCATGCTACACAATATGATACTGCAGAAACAGCTGCGGCAGGAACAGATTGGGGAAGGGCCACACAACCCCCCACAATTGCCAAGGTCCCCACAGGCACAGAGGGATTAGGAGGAGGAACCCACTGAGCCAGTTCCTGTAGGCAGACAGAGGCATGCCCAGTATACGCTGGCCTTGGCAAAGAGTCAATGCATAGCACACACACTGGCACTGTATAGATCCCAAGACTGACACCTCTCTCTGACTTATGCACACAGTAAAATGGATGCCACACACATCACACTACCTGTACCTCCCATGTATAGGCAGTGTACTGCATCCATCCAACATAGGCAGCCCTCAAGCACCATCCTCACAACTGCTGCAGGCACAAGGTAAGTCAGTCTTCTTAATAATAAATGAATAGAGTAGTATGTTCTGGTAGCCTATCTATGGTATCACTGCATACATGCAAGGGAATGGGGTTGCCTACTGGGATCGCAGCAGACAACTGACAGCTATGTGGGACACCAGGAAATGTTTTCCCAATACTGGCTTCCCCACACTATGCAGTAGTACCCAAGGTGTCAAATCCCACTGCAGTATATGTGGTGGGGCTAACTGACTGGATAGGTCATAGGTCGTAGGCATGGATGTTAGTGTGGGGGTCCCATACTCACTTCTCAGCCTCACCCAGCCAGTCAGCCATAGAAAACTATAAATAACTGTCTGGCAAAGGCCCAGAAATTGAAACAATGATGAAATACCCCCCTACAGATTTACTTAGTGATAGCACAGCAGGTCTTGCAGTTGCATTAAGGCTCTGAAGGGTAAGTAGTCTGAAACTCAAATGTATGCCATGACAATCTGACTCGTGGTCTTTAGTGATATGCCTCCAGTCTCCAACACAGGGCACAATACAATGCTAAATGGAACCAAAATGTAAAGCAAATATCAGCACAGTCTGTGCAAATGTGTACAGTTGACAGGTGTGACCCACCACCCATCTTCCCATAGAAGTGCAGTAACATGTATGTTTGTAGGGAATAGCAGCAGAGCACAAATTGCCAGGGCTGTCCCAATCAATATAACTTGTTGCATGTCCACAATATGCAGGGGTCAATGAGCTATGTATATGTGTTGTTGATACTGTCAAGATGTGGCCAGCACTTACTCCCGGCTGTTGTGTCCTAGTGGCCTAGGTACAGTACTGTGGTTGACAGGGCCATGTTCCAGGAACTGCAGTGCCAACTAGTCTGCATGTCAGCTACACCTATGGTAGGAGTTGTACACACTGTACAGACATCAATATCTGTTAATGCATTAAAGCTGGACAAGTCATGGACAGGGGAACACACATTTGGACAGTACACAGCTTGGAGTAACCTACACAGTGCCTACCATACCTCTCACCTGTACAGACCTATTGCAGAATGTCCAGAATTTTGCATCATATTTGTAGCCTGTATATCATGAAATAGTGGCTGTCTGGCAATTCATTGGCAAATCACGTAAGACTAAGGTCAGAAAATAATGACAGATTGTAGTGGCAGACTTCATAAACTATAGAAACATAATGCTAATGCAAAACCTGTTACTAAATCACCTTTCTAGGTTTGTATGGGCAATACTTAAAAATCTTCCCTATATTTAGGCCTCTGTCCCTCAATTAATTATGGCTTTGTCCAGATGTCTGGTTCTCAGAAGTTGAGAGGTATGGTGTCTAGTAGTGCAGCAGGTACCTGAAGGTCAGTGTACTTCCAGTTTATAAAAGGCTGCCACCTTTTTGTGTCAGAATTGACAACATGTCACTGGCCAACAGCCATACCCCTGGAATGACACAGGTTGTCACAGAAGGAGCACAAGTATGCCTTGTATATCTGTTATGCTTGTCCTAACATTGCATTTGCCTGCCAACTATTTGCAAAACAAGAAATGGTCATCTCAAAATAGTGATGGCAGACAGTGGGGAAGCAGATGTCATACCCATAAGAGCAAACAAGCAATTACCAAACTAGTCTCCCAACTCTCTATGTTTTGATGAAAATTATTAACACCCTCTCCCCATGTATGGGCTTTTGTCTGACTGTCATATTTGGGCCTGTCCAGATGTCAGTCTGTGACAGTATGACAGCTAGGCCCACATGTAGCCTCATAATAACACATAGCAACACAAACCATCTAAGGACCACAGCAAATGGAGTGGTCCAATGATGGACAACATGCTAAATAGGTACACTCAGAGGTGTGAAGTTCACAACCTTGTGTTTGATTTAATGGCATGTACGTCACTCACATCAGAATTACAAATACATAACAGCAGCGACTGTGGCCAAAGCCTGTGACTGGACTAAAAAAGGACAATGAGACACACATAAGGGGAAGGGGAACCACTGGCCAGACAAATGGAGAATACACACATCAGAACAAATTGTGCAGTAACATAAGTGCCATGCTGTGTACAGAGTCAGTAAACATCACCTGCAAATACACAACAGACACCCATGTAAATGGAGGTCTGCAACAAAATATAAACCCAAACAATGGACACCTCAGAGGCAAATTCACAAACTTCACAAACCTACACACCACAGACCATTTAGACTCTACACATCAGGGTCTTCCAAACACTAAGGCCTTACCCCAAATCCCAAACACCTACCCTGCACAGATAGGTTAACAGCACTGTCCCTCTACCCGTTCCATACAGACTCTGCTGAGATGACCCCTGTCTGGCATACAAAGCAATCCAGACACTGGCTTGATGGGACTGTTGCACATCTGGAATTCAAGGCCCACTCCATCAACCTATAGGTGCAGCATCAACCTCGGCTGTGATAGCAGTATGGCTTGTTGGTGTGACAGATACATGTACCACACACACTCCCCCATCTATGGAATACACTCCCTGTCAAAAGCAAACCAAGTTCCTCAATACCCCTAGTGATGTGCTCCTTCTATAAGTGCATGGGAAATGCAAAATATAGTTCTATGATTCCACCTGTGTCCCTGCTGGACAGGGGCTCTGTGTGCTGACATGTCGTAACATGGGCTACACTCTCATCTGTGTGGATTGTAAGGGCTTGAGGGCCAATAATCTACTAATGTTATAGCAACCTATCAGCCTATACACAACTGTCAGAGGTTCACATTACTCTGTACTGCTCTGCCACTGACATACCTGGAAGTCACAGTGCTGTGTGAACTATACTACACATATAATGGACATTTCTACACAGTAGAATGCACTCTGTACCAACACCCATACTTCTCAACCTCTGACAGCAAGACATCTGGACAAGGTCATAAATAAAAGTGGGACAAAGGCCCAATGATAGGGACGTCTTGTAAATATTGCCCTTACATACTGAGAAAGTTGGTATAATAATGGGTTTTGCATTAGCAGGGATTGTCTGAAAGTTATGAAGCCTGAAACACTAATGTCTGTCATTATTTTGTAACATCAGTCTTCAATTATATGCAACTAACTTGCCATAAAAACACATGGTTATGTAGAATGGATGAAACTTCTAGACAAACACCAGGACAATCTGCCAAATAAAGGAAAGTTGAGAAGTATGGCCGCAGCAGGATATGAAGTTTCAGGTAAGAAGAATACCACACAAGCAGGAGATCACCAGCCAGTATATCACCAAGTTGCTGGACTGTTTAAACAGCTTCATCAGTCAACCGCCTGTAGCCACACCTCTCAACTGGCCTTTTTCGGCAAGAATGTACATAGTCAGGCTCATAATATTGGTCTGTGCATCATACATCTGGTATTCCTCTGGTAAAGCACTGTGATGATCTGAGGATGTCTGTCACTAGGTACTGACACAATAAATTCCATTGTCAGACTTTAGATATGTCAGAAAATGTCTGCTAAGACAAACCCAACACCTCTAGGAAAGTCCTGTTTACTTTTGAGAGGTATGGCTATAGCACACAAAATTGGACTGGAGTGCAACTATCTCTGGAATGGAGTCCCACTCTCACTATAGAAGGTCACACTGAGCATGCTCCTACACTTAGAGAATTACAAGCCATGTTGGAACCCTTATCGGACTATATAACTGTATTGTGCATATATGTCTTTGCATACAGACAGCTATGTACACCTTAACTGTCCCAACACACCCATCAGACAGGATTACCCTCAGGTAGGTGTAGGTGGCCCATATTTGATATATCTACTTCTGCTGTGTGTGATGCATAGACATATATACGGGCAACATATAACAATATGTCAAGCATACACACATAGAATTGGGAAGAGAGAAACAGACAGTGCTAGAGAGAGAGAGAGAGACAGACAGACACAGGAGGACACACAGAGAATGAGTCATACACATGGATACCCTGAATGGTATAGAGTAATGTCCTGCTGTGGATAGTGGCATACCGGTCGTAACCAGTCACACATGCCAGCATGAAGGCAAGCTAGATGGGGGTTATAATATCAGATCACCTGCCTTTGTGTGTGTGTGTGTGTGTGTGTGTGTGTGTGTGTGTGTGTGTGTGTGTGTGTGTGTGTGTGTGTGTGTGTGTGTGTGTGTGTGTGTGTGTGTGTGTGTGTGTGTGTGTGTGTGTGTGTGTGTGTGTGTGTGTGTAGGTTTAAGTATTAGGAGGCTGTTCCCACTCAGTACACTTCCCAATGTCCTACTTCACAAGATCTGCTGCTGTCATTCACAATAGACGTGCCATTGGCCACACATCAGCCCTATAAGCTATGTAGCACATGCGATAACTGTGAAGTAATAAAGCTCTTGGACAGTGCACTCAATAACACATGAGTTTTATTAAAGGAAACACAATAAAAAGCTACATTAACATCAGCAGTACGTTTTCATTTAAACACTTCCTCAGATGTGGGCTGGTAAAAACAAAGTCCATCTTTATACAACTGTTCCATGTTAGTTAACCTATCACAATCATGTATTCTAAACCAAGTGATTCATTACTTAATTCTTTTTAAAGAAACAGAAAATCACAGGGTTACTGTGCCTTTTGACAGAATGCATAACTCATTGCTGTGTACTAAAAGCATGATCCAAGTATGGGTGTGGATTGAGAAATGCTATCCCATAAAAGAAACTGAAACGTGTATTTTAAAAGTGCATATAAAAAGATCTTAAGTACAATATGTCACAGTTACCATAGTGACACACATGCCAGCATCAGACATCATACCTGGTTGACACATCATGCTGATACAAAGTTTGTCACTCTATCACTTGTGCAAGATTGTAGTAGCAGTAGACTAGACTAATCACTATGTCTGATGGGTTATCCAGCCATCCATGCAGGAATTCACAAGATTATCTGTTGTAGGGGGTTATGTGTTATGTCCCAGGCATTTAATCTATGTGGAACATGTTATGTGTATGCAGCACTATAGCACATACAAGTGCATATGTAGGATTACTAAGAAGTCTATTGGCAACTGTCTATGTGTTTCTGTATGCACAGCCCCTGTGGCTGTCCTTAGTGTGTGTATGTGATGGCTATACCATTTTGTGTGCCTCTTCCACCCTGTGTCCTCCCCCATTGGCAACCTAGTGTCAGCCCATACAGATGTCATCCACCGTACACAGTTACACAGTTTTTAACACCAAGCTACTGTGGTGCATGCAATGGTTGTATCACTGTGTATTAAACATTAATAGATTGGTAGGCCATCTACTCTTTGAAATGTCACCTCCATGTGCGTGTGTGTTTCAATCCATGTCCCCATGCAGCGGTGTGTGTGTGTGTGTGTGTGTGTGTGTGTGTTTGTGTGTGTGTCAGAAGGCTGTAACATATTAAGGGCCTCTAAATCCACCATTGACAATCCTAAGAGCCCCTGCAATTGTCACCCACTTCAATAGTAGTGGTAGTCACTGCCACACTACAGTACCGCTGTGCCATTTGTGTTATGTATCTAGTGCTATCATTCATAAGACTGTGCAGGTAGGGGCTGTGCTCAGACCTTCATCAGCTGCCCCATGTGCAGGACTATGACTCTGTGTGCACTACTAGCATGAGAGGCCAGACATGCATATTCGATAGCAGACACACATGCTGGTGATTGTCAGGTTAGACTAACACAGGCTGACCTGTGTCAGGAATACATACCCCAAACCTGCCGTGCACAATACCAGGCATACCCTCATCAACTGCATGGCAGTTGAGTGGATGGGACAGAAATGGCAGGTGCAACAAGTGCTGATAGCTAAATCTGTGGCAGTTAATGTAATGGCTAAGCTTGTGAGGGGCCTAGTGCCAGTACTCAAGTAACCTCTATATATGTTAGCCTGCGGTCCTACACAACACTCAGGTGACATGTATGAAGGCTAGGTGACTGTGTCAAGGTTATGTATTCAAGGGCACATTGCCTGCCACAATTTCCCTCACACACTGTTGCACATAAACACACATGGCAAACATGTACATATACGGCTGCACCTTGGCTATGAAAAGGTCACTCTATTTCCACAACATCTTATTCATCATTGCTACTGTCAGCAGGCCCAAAGCCTGCAGACACACAGACACCTGGAACATGACCAAAATGCAGTATGTGACACTACAGTCTGTCAGCAGTACTAACAGCAATAATGCATTATGGCTAATAAGGTACATACACCTCAATGTGTACCCATAACTCCTGCCAGCAGACAGCACCTTACACAGTATGACATTGCTACACTGCACGATAGTCATCCTGTGCATTAGACCTATATGATCATTTCCATGCATCGATGGTATGGGTAACAGGGCTATGGCACAAGTATCATCACATGCACAGGGTGTGGTGTTGGATTGCTGGAGGAGTGGTGTTAAACTGGGCCATGCAGAGCAGCTGTGCATGTCTGGTGGTGACCAGCTTGTGATAGGGATTTGTGGGTGTTTGTCTGCACATCATCAAGCCATTTGGATGCCCGACAAAGGTTAATGTTGGACGGCCATGGAACATACATGACAGGGGTTCCTATTAGATGACTGAAGATGCATTCGATAGAATGCGTCTTGGTCAAACTTAAAACAATGAAAAGGCAAAATAGAGAAGCAGCTTTTAAGCAATTTCTTTCCCAGGGAAAGAATTCGCTTGGCCGCTTCCATTACTTTGCCATTTTCGGCACTGTAGTGTGATATTGGAGTTGGTATATTTAAGTAGGGGGGTGAAGCCCCCCACTTTATGCATTCTTTCAATTTTTTTTTCTTTTTTTTTTTCTTTTTTGGAACAACGATTTTTTTCACTTGGAAAAAAAATCATTGTTATGAGCTTTCGAGATTTTAAGCTTTCACTTACATGGGGTCGATTATTCATCATTCACTTTTTTAAGCATTCGATGATATAATATAGATCCCATGACAGGATGTATGGTTCACAGTCTCCCGGCAGGGACACAGGAAATGGTTCTGCCAGGAGTATCATTGGCACCACCAGGCCCAAATACAGATGCAGTACTACTCCCTGATGGTGACTGCTGTCTGCTGGATCCATGTCCTTGATGGAACTGCCCAGGACACTGTGCCTATTGCCTGCTCCAGTGTGGTGTGGCTAGCACCCTCCCTTCGGAAGTGCTGTTGGTAGTGCCACTATGGGACTGCGAATGCGCATGGCCATGTGGGATCTCAGCTGATCATGTTGCTGACCTATGTCCACCTGGCCGATGCCCTACTCTGAGTAGTTACAATGTCTTATCCCACTGTCTATCCACGACATCAGCAAGATGATGTATGGCATCACAAATGCCATAGAGGTCATCACGCATGGCAGGAAGCATTGCATTCATGACCCTGAGCATCTGTCTGGTGTTGTGGTCTATACGCACCTATGCCTCCATGAGGACCGTAACATGTGTCTGGTGACAACTGCTGTGGCACTTGTGACAGGAGCTTGATGGGCAGCAGTCCTTCATTGAGCACCCTGTCCATCTGCCTGTATGTGACCTTGCCTGCTCTCTGGCTATGGCTGGTGTCTACTCTCACACTCGCCATAGTCGACACACTAGCCTGTTCCATACAACCAACCTCAACCTATCCATTATCCTGGGCTGCTGGGGACTGTGTATTTGTGGGCATACTGACTGTGTGTGGGGACATGGTGGGAGAAAGTGGGATACCAAACAATGGCACAGATTCAGGCACCAATAACCCCACCTGTGCCTCACTATGACCACCATCATCTCGGAAGTCCACTAAGACACTGACATCAGTTTGTGAGAGTGGAAGAGACACCAACCCCTGTGTTCACCTGCGAGGGGAAGACAACATATGTAAATTAATACTCTACAGCATTATGTTTGATGATACACACACACACACACACACACACACACACACACACACACACACACACACACACACACACACACATACACACACACACACCTAGTACAGTCTGGCACAGCTTTGACACCTCTGGGTCCTTTAGGGCAGACCTTACGGTAGTTCTGCCTATCCATCTCTTTCACAGCTACTGTAAGGCCCACAACATTAGGGTGACAAATCCTACTGTGTGATGGGCATAGTAGCAGAATGGTAATTGTGACCAAAGCCAAGGCTATTGGAGTGAGCTATACAGTGTGACCAACTGCATATGCATGTACTGTAAGAGCTGACTTACTGCTATACAGACCACACACAATGAGAATCTATAACAATATGTGATGACAACTGATGAAGAAACAAGACTATACACTATCACTGCAGTACTTACGCAGTTCAGACTCACAGGGATTTATTTCAGACAACATTGCAGGACAGTCTGCAATACATATAAGAAACATGCAAAGTACTAGGTGCATAGCCTCATAAGATGATACCAGGATATTGGCCCTGATGCCCTCATAAGCCTGGCCTAGACGTTCACCTGGGTCTATATTACAACGTCGAACTCACAGGAGTCCGAATGTTGTAATATCAAACCCATATGGTCAAAATGTGAAAATAGCAAAGCCACAGAACACCGATTTTTTTTTCCAGGAAAAGAATTGGTGGGCCGTTTTTATGGCTTTGCTATTTCCTCCACTGTGGTGCAATCTCAGAGTTGGTATATTTAAGTAGGGGGGTATGGGGGTACAGGCCCCCATGTTGGGGGTGTGTGGGGGGCTTAGTTTATGTTTAAAGTGTATGTGATTTTTTTTTTAAACAGAACAGCGATTTTTTTCCCTGGGAAAAAAATCTCTGTTCCATGTTTTCATCTTTTTTTAGGTTTCGAACTTCCTGGTTCGATATTACATCGTTTGAACTCCTGTGAGTTCGATGATGTAATATAGACCCCTTTCACCCATGTCCCTTCAAAGCCAGCACCTGTTTCCCCTGTCCATCTAGGACACACGCAGCATCCCAGGGGTGTTTGATCCATTTCCCATGCAGTCGTCCAGCATCTTCTTCAAGAAGGATATACATGTACTCTGCTAGACATGGGGAGCGAGTGTATTTTACAGACAGTGTATTGTGTGGGACACTACAACATCCCACCAACAAGTACTATACATGTCACAGACCAGGTGAGGGCCTTGCATGCATGTTATATGAGTGGGGTTTGTCTTACAAATATACAGAAATGCCATCAAGGCTGGTTTGGAAATGTCCTTGTATGCCAGACACAGGTCACCTATGAGCAGTCTGTATGAGACTGAGTACAGAGACAGGGCTTTCAGCCTATCTGTATAGGATAGGTGTTGCAGATACTTGATTTTCCTGATTAGGAACCTCTGTGGTCTCTACAACTGCTGCATTTGCTTGGCAAGGTACATGCCAAAGAAGCCATTGTACTTGGTAATGTGTCTGATAAGGGTGGAGTACAGGGATGTTGTGGCCTCCTAGTTCCTGGATGACATACCCGTATTCGTGAGTTGGGCCATGTAGACAGCCTTCTGTACAATGGTGCCCACAAGGTGGGAAACTGTCAGGTTCCTACCAGCCTTGGTGCATAAGTCACCTCACACCTAATTACATGCTCAGTACATTATAACTGTCATAAGTAGTGTCAATGATATCTGCCACAGCAGGGAGAATGATGCATCTCCTGGCATTCAGTTTGCATCAGTTCTTCTTGCACCAGTCATAAATTTTGGTGAGAACCTCTTGGAGGATGCTCACATCAGTAGGGGTAGGTAAGACAGTGTCCTGCATGCAAGCATCTGTAAATCTGGTCAGCCAAAGATCACTGCTTTTGTCTTGTACCTCAGATACGTATATCTCAAACAGTAGAGGCCCCCATACTGATCCTTAGGGTACACCACTCTGGAAGACTCTACTGCCAAAGGTGGGTTCCACTACTTTGACTGAGTGGGTACTATCATTGAGCCAGTTAGTTACCCATCTAGTAACATACAGGTTGATGCCTAGCTGTGTAGGCGTATGTTTCCAGGCCACCTTGGGATCATTGTGAGTGAATTTGGCTAGGTGAAAGTAGGCATTGTTCACCATATTCCCCTTGTTCTTGTGTTTGTTGACCACTACAGAGAAGTTGTCCAGGTTTAACAGGCCTGATCTCCCTTTGACAATACCACACTGTGTGGGCATAGGCATTTTGAGGTTGCCTATGTCCCTGTTCATAATGTCCTTGATATTGCCTTCTATGTCCTTGCAGAGCAGGCTAGTTAGGCTGATGTGCATATGATTGGGCGGATCAGTGGATTTCTCCACCTTTGTGTATAGGATACAGTGGCTGTCCTCTGTTTAGAAGGGATGACACCAGTGTTCAGGCTTTGGATGACTACAGCATGTAATGGAGCTGAGACCTCATGTTAGAGTTCATGTAGGATACAGCCAGGGATGGTATCAGGCTTATGGAGACTTCTATGTGTTGCCTTTCAGAGGGCATTACAGACCTGCTTCCTGATGATGAGGGGAGGGGGGCAGGTACTGTGCATGCACATATTTATTGATGATTGACGGGGGTTTATACTTCACCTGTCTGCAGCAGGTTGCCTATATCTATGCCATATGTGTATGTGGTGTTATTGACCCCCACTACAGAGAAGATTTGGGTATTGCCTCTGGGACTGCAGACATATGTGTGGAAGACCTAGTGCTTGGCCTTGCGGGATTTGTTCAATTTGCACTCAAGGATAGGCTTAGGGTAATTCACTTGTGACTTTATTTGCTTGTTCAGACCAAGGTGACATTGCTTCCAGTAATGTACCTGCTCCTTCTTGGCCCTGTCTAGCAATTATTTCCACCTACTATGGTATTTGTATATTGCTGCTGTCCACCACGGATGTTTACCCTACCTTGAGGGAGATGATGTTGTCCTGTCACATATTGCTGAGTCCATACAGCTATGTTGGTGCTCACATAGTATTGTGGTGTGGGCTTGGCCACTACTGCTAGTTCCAACTGATGGGATGTTGGCTGTAAAGGTACTTCTACCTCCTCTGAGGAGATTTATAGTCATTTATGTAAAGTTTATTTTGTTTGATCTTTACAAGGGGGGGGGCAGGGGAGATGGTGACCTGAACCATTATGGCTATTTGGTCAGATCTTATCAAGGAGGAGGACTCCGTATGAGTACTACAATGGCTACTCATGTTGGTTAGGACCATGTACAGGATATTTCCATCTGTTGTAGGAGTGTTGAACAGCTGAACCACTGGATTGCCATTGACAAAGCTGAGGAATCTATGTGCATTCATGTTCAGGTGGGATAGGTCATACTTGCTATGGTTGGGTAGCTAAAGTCACCCAGGATCAGGGTAGACGATTGAAACCTGACAGATGTTAGCAAGTTCTGATAGGTGTGATGGGTCTCCAGAGTCATGGCTGGAGGCCTGTAGCTAGCTATGATTTGAGTAGGTGTTTTGTCAACTGTTAACTGCACTCAGGATGTCTCCCGTGCATCTTACTGTTTGGCCAGCCTCGAGGTGTGTATGATAATGTTTACAACTCCACCTCCTGTGGCTTTGCAGCCCTCCATTTGGGGTCTAAACATATTATGAGATGAGTAACCTGACAAGGTTAGTGTGCTCTCCACAGCCCCAATGCTGGTGTCAGTGACTGCACAAATGTCAGCATCCTACAGGACAAGGTATGCTTGCATTGACATGAGTTTCATGCTAAGACACCTAGCTCCTTTTTAGAGCAAGACATCTGCACAAAGGCACACATCACTTACAGGAAAAGGCTGGAAAATAGCAACACTTTATGAATCTAGCTGAAACATACTTAATTGCTAGCAAAGGCGGTTTTGCATTCATAGGTCTACTCTGCAGGATATGACATCTGACATTCAAATGTATGCTATTATGTTATGACTTCAGTCTGTAATGGGTTGCCAGTGATGTGCCAGAGAATACTCAACTGCATGAGGCATCGACTACAAATATGAGGCAGATGTGGTCAGTCTGCAAAACTCTGGACAGATGACAGGTATGGGCTCAGTATATAACATACAGTTCAACAAACACTTCTGTGCCTGTTGTTTACTATGCACATAACCTATATAAGTCTATTACATTTGTAAGACAAGCATATGTATCATAGTAGGATTCACAGGTGACATATGAATATTTACAACATCCTAGGTAGCTGGTCTAGCAGTATCACAGTCAATATTGGACAATAGACACTCCAGTAGTAGTCATACATGAGCTGACCTTTTCTGGGGTGACTCAGGGGCCAGAACTGTGATCCATGTCACTGCAGACAGGGCAAATAGGAATGGCCATAGGTGCTGGACAGCAGCATGTGAGTCCAGCAAGTCTTGGTGCGACCTATTGTTTAACTTCCTATTTCACATTATTGAATCCCCCTTTTGCATTCCATTACAAGCTTAAGTGATTGACCTACCTGTTACAGTGCTGAAGAGTTTCCTCAGAATAATGCAAATATTTAGGCTTGTGTAGTCGCAGTCTGTCTTTGTGTAGATGGGTTCAGACCTATGTTGCATAGGCAGCAGCTTGCCTTTTGTAGGTAATGCTCGTGAGCAGGTGATGGCCTGTGCACCTATTGGTGTCTCCCACTTGCTACTTGCATCCAGGGCAGCTATGTTGTCTTTCCATTAGCCAATGCCATAGCAACAGAGTGCTATAATTAAGTTCTTCATGTGGGCCTTGCCCCTTTCCCTTGCCTGTTTGGAGGACATTATGGAGGTGTGGAGGCTACAGCTTCACAGACAGTAGGTGGCAATACCTCTCAGAAAAAAGACATGTGCAGACAGCCCATCAACATGGGGAAAAAGCTCCAGAATTGGGTACAGATTGTAAATAAGTATTGTTGTTATACACATAAAAGATTGCTAGATTAACAGGGTTTGTTTGGACATGCATTTTCTGCGTGACTTGACATCTGACAGTGATAAGTCTCTGACATACATCAAAATTGTCCAGATATCCACAGACTGCCCAGAGGTTTGCCTGTTATGTTTGGTCTGTTCTTCGGACAATTTCTGCTTTTGAGAAATCAGTAGGATAATGTGAGGATTGTAGTCAGTAAATAATGACATCCATTAGTGTTTCAGACATCATATCCTTCAGGGATGTTATGTTACAAGAAACCCTGCAACACCAGCAACTGTTTTAGCTTATAACACCATTATGTGAGGTACATCCATCTTTTTGCCCCCTCCCCTGTCCCCAAAGTATGTCAGGCTTTGTCCAGATGTCTTGCAGTAAGAGGTTCAGAGGTATGGTATATTATTATTTAGTGACTGCACTCCTGATATCATCCCAGAGATTTAGTAGACTCCCAGAAGTGGTATGCGGCAGTGGCCATAAATATGGTCCCACACCCTGGACATTTTGTGGAAATCTGTACAGTTGAGAGTTATGTATGTCTGGCCATTGTTAACAGACTTACAAGATTGTGTAGCAATGTTCTATGCAAATGTTTGTTGGGCTAAGTAGGGAGAGTAGCAGATGTGAGTGTCATAGATCCTTTTCTATCTGACTGTGCATGTTGCTACAGTTGCTGGTGGTCTATCAGGTGCATATGCTTGTAGGGGCAGACTGAGAAATGTCCTGTAACACCTCAGGATTCAAAGTAGACTGTGAGATGAGGCAGTATATGTTGGTGTAATGTGTGACTGCCAATCAGTATATGTTTGTTCAAACAGTTGTACTCTAGAGTTCATTTGGGTACTGGTGTGTTGATGTGACTGTGGTACAAATGGTTGTGGGTAGACAATTTCTCGTTCGGGGCCTGTCCCCTGAGTTTGTTCCACCTGAAGGTGGTGCAGGACCAGCAGATGAGGAAGTTCTAGGTTGGGTCCCAGACATGTTGGTGCCCGATGCCATAGCCTGATGGGGCGGGACTGGCAAATCCACAGGGATCTGCCTTCCCAAATGTGCTATGCTGTTGAGGTTATCCAAGATATATTGGTTAGTCATGAACAAAACATTTCAAAATTTGTTATAACAGCATGCATGGGTGTCCAATTAACCCAGACCAACAGATCTGAAACAGTTGCATAGCAAACAGAACACATGCAGAAATGGAACGACAGTAAGCATTTTAACAGCATCCAAGTTACATTGACGGCAACAGGCCACCAATAATAGTATTTGAACAAGGTATATATAATATATATATATATATATATATATATATATATGCAACCAAGTAAATATAAGAACAATAAGAGAACATGTGTCCCAACAATAGGTTTTGAGAACAACATACTCAAAGTATAGGAATAATAATTATTGATGCAGATGAGGGATGGTTGGAGAGAAAAAATTCCATTAACAACTGTATAGGCTTCCATTTCTCACAACAGTACTACTCAATACTTTACAGGTCTGCCCTCACTTTACATCTACCTATGGCCCATACCTTTGTAGCACATACATATCCGTTAGACTGTCAATCTGTAATGGTCTGGGACAGACTGTGAAGGACAATGGCTACATTACTTGAGGGTCTTGTACATGTCAGGGTAACACAGTTAACAGAGAAGGGGTACCCCGCACAGATGTTGTGTGAGTCTGCTACTGGCATACTTCCCTGGATTTCTATCTGTGTCCAAGGATATTGGCAGCAGTGACCACTAGCCATGACAGCATGACACTTGAGGGACATTTATTGAGGAGAGTGTATGGTGTATGTACCTGTTTTGCTGTCATTTACAGGCATATGGGTTTGGACAGTGGAACAGTTGTACATGGTATTAGTATACCGTTCATACAGCTACTACACACATTTCTTTACCTGTAATACCTGTGGAGAAAATATCTGTTAACACTTTCTGACTGTTTTTACAAATATTCAGGATTTCTTAAGTGTATATATGCACATGTCTCAGTGCCACTCCCTCGATTTGAACTGTGTCTGGATGTGCAAAATTAACAACTAAGCTATTTTTCGTCACACTGAGCAACTGGGGAACTGTTGTTTCTTGTTTGACTGGTTTCTGCCTAATACTCTCTTGGTTAGACAGTCTTGCCATGTAATCCTGAGGTGCATACATGAGAGATGGTGTACTGTGCATTAATCCTTAGAAATGATACTATCTGGACAGCAAAGGTTAACACATGGTAATGCTGCATGGGACACACTGTGATACATTACACATTACTATTCAGGGTTCAGAGCTTAGTGCAGTATGTATTTCATATTTCATTTATATCTTGTTTTACAGCTCCACAATCTACATTTTTTTCTTAACAGCTGGTTCTCAGAACAACCTCAGTTAATGCATGCTGTCAAATCCATATTTGCTGTGGATAACCTGTATAGATTGTATTTCTACAACAACATACCAGAGTACACAACAGTTTGTGGTATTGATCTTTATTACAGTGACACAACACAGTGCTTAAGTACTACATATCCTGTACATCAATATTAGTCAGACAAACTTTATTTATTTGGTTAACACAGTAATGATATACCTACTGGCAGTAATCAATGTACTTCTTCTTAGTTATTTGCACTATACACTGCAAGACAGATTTGTACTCACCAGCCTGCTGGTGCAGCCTTAGTAGTCTGTCAGCATGGGCTTCGATATTGCTAGCCCTCTCTGCTGCAGCTGTAGGGGAGGAAAACAAAGATCACGCATACCCGTTTATCACATACGCAGGCTAGACTTTGGTACTAACTACTTGATACTGATACTTACACACTACTGGAGCATTCCATGCCCATGCATCTTGGATCCACTGGGCCAAGAATGCCCCCTTCCTCCTCATACAGGATGGTGCCGTACCTGCTCAGCAGTTTGGGGGATGCCAGTAGCACTAGTCAGATCACATGCAAGACTGTCCCAGGCCTCCATTTTTTATTATGAGTCCTAGTACTGGCCCTGAAATAGTTTCTTGTCATGGTTTTCTACAAGGATCTAGCCATGACCCTGGACTCCTAAATGCCCCAGCACTGTGCCCCAAAGCATGCAGTCATTCACCAACACACAACATAGTACCTGCATGGATCAACTACAACAGGTTCTGTTTGTATTCCCACCTGTGTGGTTTAAATAAGGCCACATTCCCACCCTTTGCTGTCATTGGACCATTTTGAAAATGCTAAGCACACCTAAGCAGTGTGCAAATCTGCTAAGCTGAGTTGAACAGTGCTTAAAAGGGTAAGTGCTGAGCACTGCTTACAAGTGTGCAAATCCATATAGCTGAGCTAACTGCTGCTTAGTATTCACATTTAAGCAATGCTTACACCAGTTAGGTATAGCTGAGCAGTGCATAGCATTGCTCAGTTTTCATTAAAAAATATCAGGATTGTAGATTAATTCCTCATTACTGAGATATTAAGTGTATATGATTTACTTTACATGACATCCCTCTATGTGCTTTCATTACATTACCTTGGGGTGTGACTATACTGTATGGGACACTTGTGTATATATGGGTGATTTCACATGTCATATGTACTCATAGTTCCATTTTGGACCTGCTACACTAACCTGGGTGACAAATATCAATTATTACATAATTTAACATACAAAATAATTATAACAATGCTTTCCCATGTAAAAGTAAAGTGCCTGGGACTCTAACCACTACGCTATCACGTCATTGAGCTCTTGGCTATACATTTTTATTGAGCTGCTATGGGATGTTTAAGCAATGCTGAGCGGAGGGACCTAAAATGCACACCCACTCAGCTATGCTGAAACATACCTTAGAATGGAAAAAAAATAATAAACCCACTTTATTTACATGTGTATGTATTCCTTGTCATTCACAGTAAGGGAAATTTTAAGGTGACACATAGGGACAGATTTTAAATATTGCACTTAGAAAGTTAGAAAGTTGTTAGAATAATAGGTTTTCCATTAGCATGCCTTTTCCGATGGATGTGGAGTCTTAAACGCAAATGTTTCTCATTATATAATGACTCCAGTCATCTGCTGTTTCCCAGGTAGAGACAGCTATTTGGAGGAACACACCAAAAACACGAGGCAGCATACCTCTCAGCTGTACAGATTTGTGCAGAATGTCCAGCTTATTGCCTCGTATTTTTGGTCCATTTCTTATGTGACTGTGGTTTTCTAGCAAATCATTGGCAAATCACTCGGGGTTTAAGTCAGAACATAATGGCAGACATTTGGGTTTCAGAGTACATACCCTTCAGGAAATATGTGCTAATGCAAAACCTGTTATTCTATCAACTTTCCAAGTTTGTAAGAGCAATATTTAAAAAGTGTCCCTATTTTTGGGCCTTTCTCCTCCCATTATTTATGGCTTTGTACAGCTTTCTTGCTCTAGGAGGTTGAGAGGTATGTGAGGCAGGCATCTGGGCATTCTGTACAGTTAAGGTGTATGGCCATATAGCATTTTGGCAATGCAGGGCATGTGTGACAGTACCTGTCACACACCCCCTGCATTGCTTCCTATTGGGATTGCTGATTTCAGTGTCTACAGACACTAAAAGCAATTGCGAAGTGCTGTATGGCACTTTGACAATGCGGGGGGGTGTGACAGTACCTGGCACACACCCCCTGCATTGCTTCCTATCCAGATTTCCTGCTTTCAGTGTCCACAGACACTGAAAGCAGTTACAAAGTGACATGCAGCACTTTGACAATGCGGGGGGTGTGTCACAGTACCTGTCACACACCCCCCTGCATTGCTTCCTATCCAGACTTCCTGCTTTCAGTGTCCGTGGACACTGGAAGCACTTTGAAAGTGCCGTACTGCACTTTGACAATGCAGGGTGTGTGTGAAATAACCTGTCACACACCCCCCTGCATTGATTTCTCAATCCTCTATCTATTTCAGTGTCCGCAGACACTGTTTTACTATTTTGATTTCAGTGTCCGGAGACACTGAAAAGCTTTTAAAAAGTGCCATATGGCATTTTATGAGTGCAGGGGGAGTTAGATGTGCGTGCACTACTTAAACACATTCCCTGCACTCAGTAGTGTTCATGTCCGTTTACCCTTAGCAGTAGCGCACCTTCATGAATATGCAAGGGACACTGCTGTTAAAGCTAAGTGGAAATGGAGATGGTTCACTCTGTGCAGGAATAATGCGAATTCTGTTCATCTTTCTTCCTTATGGCATACACACACTCATTTAATGCTCTTTCTGTTTTTCAATATAAAACGTGTCATATATATATATATATATATATATATATATATATATATATTTATATATATATATATATATATATATATATATATATATATATATATATATATATATATATAGGTTTACTATCAAAAGGATGAAAATCATGTCCGCAAACGGTGACTATCTGTGTGTTCCATTGACTCATAAATATGAAGTAGGTTGTATAATCAACGCAGCGACGTCAACAAATTCTGTCGACCTTAAGGTGGAACTCTCCCATTGAAATGCATGCTGTAACTCCCTGCTCTGTGTACGTCCTTCTAAACAGACATACAAATGAACATCGACATTCCGACAGTCGCTCCTACCATGGTCGAGGAGGTGGCTGTCAAGCATGTCACTGAAGACCTTTTGATTGTAAACCATATATATATAATTTACATATATATATATATATATATATATATATATATATATATATATATAGATATAAAATATGAATATATATATATATATATATATATATATATATATATATATATATATATACTTTTTTTTTGTTTGTGGAATGAATCCTGATACAATTATTTGGTTTGTTAAAATGATTGGTTAAGTTAATAATAAATGGGGTAGTATGTAGAAGCTTTTACTATTCTGATGAAGTTTTGTAGTGAATGAATGAAAACACTTAAGTATTTTGTGATTTTAGTATATTTAAAATTTCCTAGTATAACTCAGCAGCATTTTTTTTATTTTGTTTTGATTTTATGCCACTTTGGATTTATTTCATCATAATACATTCTGGTGCAATGAAAATGTGTGTATAACACTGTGTGCGATGAATACTAATGTGACTTATTACAATTAATAACAATGTCTTCCTATACAGCATTGTTAAGATCAACATAACTTGTTATATCCTTAAAGTTTATGAGTGGGAATCAAACCCCCTGACAAAATAACTATATGCCATGGAGGACCAAAGCCAACAGTGTTATGTCACATATATACTTGCATGTCATATTCAAATACAAGATATAAAAATCTGAAGAACTTATGCAACACGTGGTTAAACTTCAGGATATATTTCCAGGCCACAGACAGTATGGATACATAGTATTTTGAAACAGTACTAATAATAATACCTTTGTGAAAAATCATCATTGAAGACATATCCATAACAGCAACAACACATATTTTGAACAGTTTTGTTAGCAGACATGAAGTAAGAAACATCCATAATGTCAACATCACATACTAGGTATAGATAGTGTCAGAATCCATAGCTTTTCATAGTTACACCACAGAATGCAAGGAATTACCAGTAAGAATTGTAGATGATCTGTAAATCTGATTTCATATACTGTTAACATTTGCAATGGAAGTCTGTATATACAACTGCATATGGGACTGAAATAAAGTATTTAGAAGGACATCACCTGTATGCATAAAGTTCAAGACAGCATCACTCCAGTAACTTATGACAACCTCTGTTAAAATTACCATTCTGAGTAAATCTGAATTTAAAAATGTATCTTTTGAAATGAGTAACTTTAACAGATGTTCTAATTAACATAGCAGAAATTCTGTTAGTTGCCAATGTACTTCTCATTCCAAATCACAGAATCAACGTGCACCTTGTGTGCCCCCATCTTTAAGTACCATTTGTGCAATACATAATTAATGAGGGCATTTTTTAAAATTCAAGTTTTTTGGAATCACATTCATGCACATCCACGTAAATTGATGTTATATGTGTTGAAACATGCAGATGTACCACATAATCACCCAACAGGTAACATTAAATGATACCATGTATGGCACATGTCTGCTATCTTCCAATGATCTCATAACATGAAATCAGTGCTCCTTTTAAATATTGATTTTGATACATTTACTAATCAGGCCATTGCTAACTGCGAATTGAGTGGTACCTCAGTGAGCATTTCTGTTTTTTTTTTTCAGATTTCTTATACTTGAGGATCATGATCACTACTTCAAGGAGGCTGGAATATGTCCATTAGCCCAACTGAATCTATGAGGCACTGGCCCAGATTTTGACTGTGTACAATAGACTGGAGCAGAGGATGACAGACAGACCCAGGAACTTTGCTACAATTCATATGTGGGACTGGATTGCAAGGTAGCATCAACAGTGGATGGGGGATCTACTGCACTGGAGTACAGTTTTGTCACTGCTATGATGACCTGCATTGCAATGAAGTGGAGGAGCTTTGAAGGAGGGCTGCTGAGGTGCAGAGGCAACCTGTAGCTCCCTACAGTAAATACCAATATTCTAAGTGAGCATTGCTACGGATTTCACAGATATACCTCTGTACCACATATATCATATAGATGTTTTTATAACCATGTATTAGTTGCTGTGATAATCAGATTGTGAGATTATTAAGCAGGCTTGGTAAAAACTGTTCTATTAACTATGTGTCTGATACCTATGTAGCTATTTTATATAATAGCATATGATGTCCATAAGTATGTCCTTTGTAGATGTATATGTGTTTTAAAACATCTAAGTACATAATTTCACATAACCTCTGTTATCATGCATCACAGAAGCCTATAGCACCTCATCTGTGGATAATTGTGCGTTTTCTAGTTTTCCATTATAGTCCCACTTTATCACTAACTGGACCATCACAATTTGGACTAGAAACATGTATATAACTTCCTTACATCATTCCTCATAAACAGCTGCACAGACACATTTATTTAATTTAAAAACTAATGCCTATCTCCTTGCTTACACATATGTTTTTAGTTATGTGTTGATAGCTGTTATTTCTTTACTGTGAAAGGTCCAAAAACTGTTTGTATTTTCTGTATATACCTGTTTACCATAGGATTTCTAAGAAACACCTACAGTACTTGTTTTCTACAGTGAAACCTTTGTTGAATGTTTGCTCAACCTGTAAAGCAACTGGCCAGCATTTCTAAAATTTGGCATGATGTGGGCCCCAAACTACATAGGGGAAACATATATCTTTACCTGTTACCTTGGTAACTTCACCCTTAGCATTTTTTGGAAGAACCATATTGCAATAGTTTATAATAAGGTTTATGTTGTTGTGGATGGTAGCAACTCTCTGATATAGTTTTCAAATTTCCATGGATGTGACTGTAATCCATAATGTGCTGATAACATCAGCTTTCTAATAACACAGTTTGTAGAACAGTGCATGTTTAGACTAATATGCTGACTTCTAGCTCAGCTTGTAAAGCAACTGACCAGCATGTCTAAATTTTTGCATGTTGTGGGTTCCAAACCACATAGGAGAAAAATATATCTGTACCTGTTACCTTGGTTAACTTTACCCAAATAATTTTTTGGAAGAACTAAATTGCAATACTTTTTATTAATGTTTATATTGGGCATGGTAGGTAATGACTCAGTGATATAGTCCTCGAATTTCTATAAATATGGCCATAATCTATAAGGCTGTGTTAACATCAACTGTTGAACAACAGTGCTTAGCGAGCAATACCTGTTTATTTAAGAATAGTGCATACTGATTGTTATAGTGCATACTAATTGTTAGTACCACTTATATGAAAACAGGCCAGTGTGTCTACATTTTGATGTGCTGTGTGTTCAAATCTGGAAAGGGGAAACACATAGCTGAAACTTTTATCTTGCTTAAATATAGCCATAGCATTTATTTAGAGAAGCATAGTACACTTATTGATATTAATGTATAAGTTGAGCATAGTTGCAAATAACTTGGCTGTTCATCAAATTCCTGCTAATATATCCATAATCTGTACCATTCCATTAACATCAGCTATTTAACTAGGGGGGGGGGGGTGGTACATCTTGTTAAATCTTCTTATATGTCTGAGCAATTTTTGGTTAATATTAAATACTTTGTAAAAATTCTATCAATGTCTGTTTTCACATGAAATATTGAAGTCAATATTAGAACAACATTATCTTAAAATCTGAGGGACTGAGATGAGCAGATTAAAAGTTGAAATGAAGAACAGAGAATATATATTTATTTTCCCACTGATGTGCAATTTAACAAGGAATAATGTTCCTCATACAGAAACATGTATGGTTCTGTTTACAGAAGCTGCATGCTACATAACACTTTCACATTGCCTGAGGAATGTATGCTCTGCATTACTGTTAATGCATCAGAACACAGTAACAACCTGAACATATTTTTCCAACTGTTTAGCTATATTAGCAGCACACGTTCATACTTTGCAATCCTAAGCTAAATTAGTAGACCATCCTCCATCTAGAAGTTTTCATAATATAAAATCTTTTCACTGCCTGCAAAATATGCTTTCTTAGCAGAATTCTTAGGTAGGTAGGAATTTTCCACAGTTGCAGTTTGTCTGTAGTTTGTGGTTGCAGGTTTGAATCTCATGTCCTCTAATCTGTATTCAAAGATGTTAACATCAGAATATGAAAATGTTATCTGTCTGTTGTGCTTACCTAATATGCTTCAGAAAGAAATGTCTACAAACTTTGTTGAGAAGTGTATATCAGTGTTATTTGAGGAATACTCTTTCTCAGAAATTCTTTTTTGTGTTTCAGGTAATGAGGAGCCCAGTCGGAACACAGCCGTGTGCATCAAGTGGAAGTCTGTATATACAACTGCATATGGGACTGAAATAAAGTATTTAGGCTTGATGGTCATTGGAGGGGGAGAGATATGTTGAGTTTTTATATATTTTATGAAATGAAATGCATATTCCCCTGATTTCAGGCCTGCATTTATCACAATACATGTTTATTGATTAGAATGCAGGAAATCCCATCATGCATCAGAAAGGTATGTGAAATCATCACATGGCATATGTGCTTTTAACTGTGAATTAAATCTAACACTGTTAATTTCTGTATGTATTTTTGAGCAATTTGTTCAGCATATTTTTTTAGCTTTACTTCAGAACATAATTGATACTTGCTTTTGTGTATCTTGCACACATATTTGAAGGTGAGCATTTTATGTACAAGTTTAAATGTTTTGATTAGTGTTTATGCTGTATGATTTGGCACACTTAAATGTTTGGTTATGTTTGTGTGGCTGTCATAAATCACTGACTGCAGACAGAGCAATATGTTGATTTGAGCATTCATACATTTTTACAAAGCTAATGATGTGTGTGTGTGTGTGTGTGTGTGTGTGTGTGTGTGTGTGTGTGTGTGTGTGTGCGTGTGTGTGTGTGTGTGTGTGTCTAAGTATATAGAATTGCTCAGATAAAAATAATGTTGTCCTTTTTAGTACCATTACATACAGGGCCATAGGTAACTCTGTCCATAATGAATGTGTCTCAGTTCCTGTGTAAATTGTCACCATAATCATATCGTGTTGGTTATGATATTCATGGAACTGTTCTGTGTGATAGACATTTCCTTTTTTATTGTTGTTGTTTTTCAATTAATCTTCACAGGGCATAGTACCCATCGATGATCTCCAATCTGAAGATGATGACATGCACATGCAAGACTACTGCTAAATTCTTCTCAGGAGGATGGTGACGATGTTGATGACAAAGAAGCTGAGGAAACTAGACCCATCCTTGTCTATGACATGCTGCCTGCACTTTAGAGGAGACATCAACATGACCAGGATGGAGATGATTTTTGGGAGGAAATCAGGGAAGCCTTGACTGATGTGTTCCATACACAAATGAGGGACATGATGGGGACCTTCTTTGAGAATATGGCATGAGCTATGTGGGATTTGTTTAGGTTGATAGTTCATGAGAGTCTTAGGGAGTCTCATCCTCATCAGCCTGGTCCCTCCAATTGGTTAATACCATCTGTGTGTTCCACTTGTCTTATGCTTCTAACACGGTGATTGCCTTTTAATGGATTGGACTGTATTTGCACTCTTGTGCATGTATACCATGTATCTGTCATGCTTATATGTTAATATAGTGTGACATTTACTTTGGCTTCAATGTGTGCATAGCAGACAATAACGCATGATGCTTTCCAAATGGTAACCAGTAAACATGTGTGTTACTGGGGTGATTGACAGACAACATATGTTGTCTATAATCCATCACTAACAATGTGATAAGCCTTGGATTTCTGTTTTGCCATATCAGGTAAGTACAACATACAGGCATGTCATTCCACATGTTTATGAATGACAGTTGTCATGATGTCTCACTAACATGTTGTGGTGTGTCATGCTTTGATAATATACAGGTCTATCCTGTCTGTGTGGAGTCCTTTGCTGACTGCATTGAACAGCAATGTAATGTTAGTCTGTACATGATGTTACAAATAACACATTCTTTCACAGTACATTACATGTTGTTTGTTGTATGTAGCATTTCCACACCCATGACATAGTGACATTGGTGCACTCCTTCCACAAAGAGTTTTACACATTAAATGACTGTACATGTGTGTGTGTACACATATTTGGATACATAATGACATATAAAGGTATTTTTAACAAGTGAGCATTCGATGTGTTGTAATGATGCTCAAAGGACTGTTCTCTGCTCCATAATGAGCAGGGTGGCTGACATACACCTGTGGTTCTTTAGTTCACATTTGCATGACAGTATATGTCTATGTGCTTTTAATTTTAGCTTACTTACATATGCATGTTGATGTGACATGATTGCACATTATTGTGTGTGTGTGTGTGTGTGTGTGTGTGTGTGTGTGTGTGTGTGTAATAGATGTGCAGTTCTGTGGACATCAGGAATCCATCTGACCATGTGACATACATTTTCTATTTGGTAAAATGTATGTCTGCAGCTTCTACAGCACCCTGTGTGCTTTACTCATGCATTCTCATTGTGTCAACTTACCATGTCCTGCTTTACTCTGATGTGGGCATAGTTTGTCCACCTCCCTCCCATTTTCATATTTCCCAATTATTTTTGCAGCTATTTTTGCCTTTGTTAAAGCTGCTGTCCATTGTCATTTATTAATTTGACACTGTAAACATGTGCCACTTGTATTCCCATTGTATAATGCAGAACATATGCACACAAGCTGCTAGCTATTGCTTGCAATGCATCCTTTTTCTCATTATACTTATGTGTTACCCAGTGTAGTTTTTTTTTCCTATCCATGTGCACAACCTGCTATACTCATTATGCTCAACTGTTACATTTTTGACTGTATTATTACATGTCATTGGTGTATGCATGTGCATTGACCTTGATTCCATGTACATTCCATTTATGCCACTGACAGACAAACATATCTGCACCTGTGTGTTGC